>NW_028318598.1:212500-290000 GCF_062004578.1 Staurois parvus
CATTAAAGCAGGTGACATACAACCTTTTATTGACCCGCGCCCCGGCCGCGCACTGTGTCATCCCTACAGAGACCAATCTGCTAATAGAGCCAGCGACCTCTTCACCTTGCGCTGTCTGAGCCCCTCAGTTCCAAAAGGGGTTATTAAATATTGAATTGCACTAAATCTGCTCTGACGTGTATGTGCTTTTAAAGGTGAACTCTGGGGAAACCTCAAAAAAACTTACCCAAGCAAAAGGGGATCCCCCTACAAAATACAGTGGAGAGGGATTAGATCCCGTCAGGTTTTCATTGCTGCAAAAACAATGGAAGAAAGGGCGCACCAGCCAAGTGTATGCCCTGAATAGAAAGCTTAAAGCTACTTTCACACTGATCCGCCGCAAAACCGCATAGGCGTTTTTACCGTGTGTTTGCTGCATTTTTTTAAAGGGCACGTGACTTAAAAACTGCAGAAAAACCGCTTCTCAGAGGCGTTTTCCATTGATTTCAATGAGAAAAGGTGTTTTTTGGAGTGTTTTTTTTTTTTTTTAACTCCCCAAAAATGCTGCAAGCAGGAGTTTTTATACCGCACCGCAAGCGCAACACCTCAGTGTAAACACATACATAGATATACATTCACATACACAGGGAAACCGTTCTCTTGAGCTTTTCAGGCGCTTTTTTAAAACGCAAAAACACTTGAAAAACTCATTGTAAAAGCAACCTTAATAGAAACACCAAAATATACTCACAAACAATTATATATCAAAGCATCCAGGGGCAGACTGACCATTTGGAAACTCGGACACTGCCCAAGGGCCCGGGGTCAGTAGGGGGCCCCATGAGATGCCCCTGGTAGCTATTTCATAGGCTTTTTTGAGTTTGGGCAAGGACACAGGGGCTCCATGATCCCCTATTGCCCGGGGGCCCCATGAGTTGTCTGTCCGCCCCTGAAAGCAGCATAATCTCAACGTGACCAGGTCACCAGCACTGGCTCTGAGGAAGAGAGAACTGTCCCTCACAACGCTTCAGCCATCTGAGGGTCTTCTCGAGGTTTTGGAGTTTACCTGGTTGCTTTGAGATTATGATGCTTTTGATGTATAACTATATTTTGGTGTTTCTATTAAAGTGTTTCTAAACACCGGACCCTGCATTCACTATATCTGGTCTCCCCAGACCCGGCATTCACTATATCTGGTCTCCCTGGACCCTGCATTCACTATATCTGCTCTCCCCGGACCCTGCATTCACTATATCCGCTCTCCCCGGACCCGGCATTCACTATATCTGGTCTCGCTGGACCTGCATTCACTGCATCCGGTCACTCCGGACCCTGCATTCACTATATCCGCTCTCCCCGGACCCTGCATTCACTATATCCGCTCTCCCCGGACCCTGCATTCACTATATCCGGTCTCCCCCGGACCCTGCATTCACTATATCCGGTCTCCCCGGACCCCGCATTCACTATATCTGCTCTCTCCGGACCCTGCATTCAATATATCCGCTCTCCCCGGACCCCGCATTTACTATATCCGCTATCCCTGGACCCCGCATTCACTATATCCGCTCTTCCTGGACCCTGCATTCACTATATCCGCTCTCCCCGGACCCTGCATTCACGATATCCGCTCTCCCCGGACCCCGCATTCACTATATCCGCTCTTCCCGGACCCGGCATTCACTATATCTGGTCTCCCTAGACCTGCATTCACTGCATCCGGTCTCCCCGGACCCGGCATTCACTATATCCGGTCTCCCCGGACCCCGCATTCACTATATCCGCTCTTCCCGGACCCTGCATTCACTATATCCGCTCTCCCCGGACCCTGCATTCACTATATCCGGTCTCCCCGGACCCTGCATTCACTATATCCGGTCTCCCCGGACCCTGCATTCACTATATCCGGTCTCCCCGGACCCTGCATTCACTATATCCGGTCTCCCCGGACCCCGCATTCACTATATCTGCTCTCTCCGGACCCTGCATTCACTATATCCGCTCTCCCCGGACCCTGCATTCACTATAGTCGCTCTCCCCGGACCCTGCATTCATAATATCTGCTCTCCCCAGACCCTGCATTCACGATATCCGCTCTCCCCAGACCCCGCATTCACTATATCCGGTCTCCCGGACCCTGCATTCACTATATCTGCTCTCCTCGGACCCTGCATTCACTATATCTGCTCTCCCCGGACCCTGCATTCACTATATCTGCTCTCCTCGGACCCTGCATTCACTATATCTGCTCTCCCCGGACCCTGCATTCACTATATCTGCTCTCCTCAGACCCGGCATTCACTATATCTGCTCTCCCCGGACCCTGCATTCACTATTTCTGGTCTCCCCAGACCCGGCATTCACTATATCTGGTCTCCCTGGACCCTGCATTCACTATATCCGCTCTCCCCGGACCCTGCATTCACTATATCTGCTCTCCCCAGACCCTGCATTTACTATATCTGGTCTCCCCGGACCCTGCATTCACTATATATATCCGCTCTCCCCGGACCCTGCATTCACTAGATCCACTCTCCCTGGACCATGGAGGGTAAGGGGATAAAGCAATGCTTGTTTACAACATGAAAATAACAAACAATGCTTCATTAGTGCTACAGGGAAGAGTTTTTTTTCTTATTTAATAGGAACATTTTAATAAAATGATTATAAAGGAAACAAATTTTCCCGGAAAACAAACAAAGACACAAATTGTCTCCTTAGGAAAAAAGTGACCAAAACAAATAATTGGTCCTATTCATTATATCGCAGGAGACACGGACCTCTCTCAGAGGAATGTAAGAACCGTCCTCCAGCATCCTAGGTTTTGATACCATGGTGGAAGTCAAGGAAAAACCTTTTTACAAGACAAATACGAGGACAGCCATTTATGAACAGGGATGAGGTTGGGGTTCACCGCCATCATGGGTCCGAGATGAATCCTGCACAGTTTTTTTGAAGACCTTTGAGCAGGGGCGGACTGACAACTCATGGGGCCCCCGGGCAATAGGGGATCATGGGGCCCCTGTGTCCTTGCCCAAACTCAAAAAAGCCTATGAAAAAGGTACCAGGGGCACCTCATGGGGCCCCCTACTGACCCAGGGCCCTCGGGCACTGCCTGAGTTTCCAAATGGTCAGTCCGCCCCTGCCTTTGAGCTATGGCCATGTTAGGCCAGTGATATTACAACCATCCTGCCCCTTGCCTACATGCAGCTGTGGGGCACTAATACATCGGACACCACCGAATGGGCCAGCAATTGGTGGGAGTGACCAGGGGCGGACTGACCATGTGGAAACTCGGGCACTGCCCGAGGGCCCGGGGTCAGTAGGGGGCCCCATGAGATGCCCCTGGTACCTTTTTCATAGGCTTTTTTGAGTTTGGGCAAAGACACAGGGGCCCCATGATCCCCTATTGCCTGGGGCCTCATGAGTTGTCAGTCCGCCCCTGGTAGTGACACCTTCCTTCTGGGTTTGTTCTGAGCACCAATTCAGACAAAACATGGGTTCATTCATCCTGACCAGGGGCGGACTGACAACTCATGGGGCCCCCGGGCAATAGGGGATCATGGGGCCCCTGTGTCCTTGCCCAAACTCAAAAAAGCCTATGAAAAAGGTACCAGGGGCATCTCATGGGGCCCTCTACCAGAGGCGGACTGACAACTCATGGGGCCCCCGGGCAGTAGGGGATAATGGGGCCCGTGTGTCCTTGCCCAAACTCAAATAAGCCTATGAAAAAGGTACCAGGGGCATCTCATGGGGCCCCCTACTGACCCCGTGCCCTCGGGCAGTACCTGAGTTTCCAAATGATCAGTCCTCCCCTGATCCTGACCATGTAATCTTGGTCCTGTCTGTGACACCAATGCATCTATTAAAAAAAATTTTAAAAACGGTGCCCAAAACAACTTCACATTATACCACATTCTCAGCACCTCCTATAGGGGGCCCCATGAGATGCCCCTGGAACCTTTCATAGGCTTTTTCATAGGCTTTTTTGGGTGTGGTTTGAGTGTGGGCCCCATGACACAGGGGCCCCATGATCCCTTAATGCCTGGGGGCCCCATGTGTTGTCAGTCCACGCCTGGTTGTGACCCTCTGATAAGTCTGTTTGCCTGGCTGTGTCTGGCTTCCATACTTTTGGGTCAGTGCCAGGGGCAGACTGACCATTTGGAAACTTGGGCACTGCCCAAGGGTCTGGGGTCAGTAGGGGGCCCCATGAGATGCGCCTGGTACCTTTTTCATAGGCTTTTTTGAGTTTGGGCAAGAACACAGGGGCCCCATGATCCCCTATTGCCCGGGGGCCCCATGAGTTGACAGTCCGCCCCTGGTCAGTGCCATAGCGCAAGAATGCAGCAATTGAAAAACAGAACGTTGCTCGTTACTTGTTCTGGGTTCATGTATCGAAGACAGAGCATTTTCTGTAGAGGTCAACAACACAACCTACATATTTAATTCATGACAGGTACACTTTAGGTTACATATATACCCCCATTCTCATTATGAAGTTTTAATGTTCCGACTATCTTCACACGCCGGGCTGATTCTGCCATCGTCCCCCCTTAATGAGTTATCAGTACAGGTGCCCCAAGGGCAGGAGCTATTTTATGCGGTTCAGTTGGCAAAATGGAAGTAGGATAGAACAGCTGAGGGCTGTGTGTTACACCTGAGACCTCTGTGTTCCGGCTCAGGGACTGCGGGGAAAATATAAATCATCGCGTCACTTTTTTCCAGTATTAAAAATAAGTGGACAGTAAAAAAAAAAAAAAACACTTTCACTGTTTAGTCTGCACCAGCATATTGTCAGATCATGGGATGCGATCAGCAGCTACCCTTCCACCCATGATATACTATAATGCCAAAAGTATTGGCCCCGCCCTCCAAATCATGTGATTCAGGTGCTCCAATCCCCTCCATGGACACAGGTGTACACAATCAAGCCCCTAGGCATGCAGACTGCTTCTACAAACATTGGTGAAAGAATGGGTCGCTCTCAGGAGCTCAGTGACTCCAAGCGTGGTCCCGTGATAGGTGGCCACCTGGGCAATAAGTCCATCCGTGACATTTCCTGGCTACTAAATATTCCACGCTCAACTGTTAGTGGGATTATAACAAAGTGGAAGCAACTGGGAACAACAGCCACTCAGCCACCAAGTGGTAGGCCACGTCACATGACAGAGCGGGGTCAGCGCATGCTGAAGCGCACAGTGCGCAGAAGTCGCCAACTGTCTGCAGAGTCAATAGCTAAAGACCTCCAAACTTGGTGTGGCCTTCAGATGAGCACAACAACAGTGCGTAGAGAGCTTTATGGAATGGGTTTCCATGGCCGAGCAGCTGCATCTAAGCCTTCCATCACCAAGTGCAATGCAAAGCGTCAGATGCCGTGGTGTAAAGTACGCCACCACTGGACTCTAGAGCAGAGGAGACGTGTTCTCTGGAGTGACCAATCACGCTTCTTTGTCTGGCAATCCAATGGACGTGTCTGGGTTTGGCGGTTGCCAGGAGAACGGTACTTGCCTGACTGCATTGTGCCAAGTGTAAAGTTTGGTGGAGGGGGGATTATGGTGTGGGGGTGTCTTTCAGGGGTTGGACTTGGCCCCCTAGTTCCAGTAAAGGGAACTTTTAAGGTGACATTTTGGACAATTTCATGCTCCCAACTTTGTGGGAAGAGTTTGGGGATGGCCCCTTCCTGTTCCAACATGACTGAGCACCAGTGCACAAAGCAAGGTCCATAAAGACATGGAGGAGCCAGTCTGAGGTGGAGGAACTTGACTGTCCTGCACAGAGTCCTGACCTCAACCCCATAGAACACCTTTGTGATGATTTACTCCCTGTAACCCCAACACTAACCTTTGCTGTAACCCCAACACTCCCTGTAACCTCAGCCCTAACTTATTCTTTTAAAACATACAATTCAAAATACACTAAAAAGTGTATTTTTACATACAGTCAACAAAGGTACCTAAATATGTACTTTAATAACCTCCTACAGAGATGGGGAAAGAGGGCAGCACTAGGAACCAATGCTGTCCATGTGATGACAGGAAACGTGCTGACAGGAGGAAAGAGCAGAGTGATCACATTTAATTTTTTAGTATCGATGTAATAGCTTAGTGTCCTTCATTATCCATCCAGAAGTGTCAGGCTGAAGGTGGGTGACACCACTATATTCATTAACAAAGAAAGTTGTGCCATTCTCCTGGCAGAGTGACACAAATCACTGGACAGAATTACAAATCCTGTGGCAGATATCAGTTCACAAACAAATATTAAACCTTTCCCCGGAGTTCTCCTTTAAATGAGGGCTTTTATGACAACGTTAGGGGTTGTTCACACATACGGTTGTCTCAAGTAAGTGAAGCGCAGCAAACCTCTGCGACCGCATGCCATGCGTACAGCCGGGGTCAGGGGAGGACTGACCATTTGGAAACTCGGGCACTGCCCGAGGGCCCGGGGTCAGTAGGGGGCCCCATGAGATGCCCCTGGTACCTTTTTCATAGGCTTTTTTGAGTTTGGGCAAGGACACAGGGGCCCCATGATCCCCTATTGCCCGGGGGCCCCATGAGTTGTCAGTCCGCCCCTGGCCGGGGTGCCTCTGTAAAAAATGGGGTTAAAGCAGGCAGCGAGGAGGCGTCACATTGCTTCTTCACTGCCTGTCATTCACCTCTGAAAAGCGATCTGAACATAGAGCCTTAAAAAAAGGACACTCCCAGAGGCGGACTGACCATTTGGGAACTCGGGCATTGCCCGAAGGCCCGGGGTCAGTACGGGGCCCCATGAGATGCCCCTGGTAACTTTCATAGGCTTTTTTCGGGTGTGGTTTGAGTGTGGGCAAGGACATAGGGGCCCCATGATCCCCTATTTCCCGGGGGCCCCATGAGTTGTCAGTCCGCCCCTTGACACTTCATTATACAGCCATACTGGTACAGCGAGTCCTCAGATACGTTTCATTTGAGAATTAGAATTGTATTTCTGTATAAAAGGTAACATGCTGAGTGTTGCGGAGTTCCATTGACACTCTAAGCGGCATGAACACGAAGAATGATTTTCCCGGCATCAGCCATCCCAGGTACTTCCGCGGTTCCTTTTATACGCAGCGAATTCCATTTGGCGTTTGCGGACCCTCGAGGAGCTGAGCGAACGTTCTGCCGTTCACGTCGAAGCTCAGTGGCTGGGCTCTGAAAAAGTGATGATCCGGAGTAATTGTGGAGGAATTGTCACTTATCTCCCCATTCAGGCCGGGTAATTATGTCACAAAATAGGCGCGACGGAACGCTTCAGCTCTGCGGGAAAAGACGGTTCTCTTTTGATAAACGAGATTTAGTTGGGAAGGAATCCGAGGAAAACGATAAGAAACATTCCACACAAGACGCTCAGAAAATGTATGTCAAACATTCACAAATTATACAGCAGGATGTCTTAAAGAGACGCTGCATGAAAAACGCATCATTGTCAGCTTCTGGTGGAAGATGGAGAGACAAGCTGCCTGACAATCTCTTCCCTGGTCTGTACACCCGCTGTGCCCATTATGAGGGGTTCCCACCATCCCTGTGCTGATTTCCCGGGTCTGTACACCCGCTGTGCCCTTTATCATGGGTTCCCACCATCCTTGCACTGAGTTCCCGAATCTGTACCCCTGCTGTGCCCATTATGAGGGGTTCCCACCATCCCTGTGCTGAGTTCCCGGGTCTGTACACCCTCTGTGCCCATTATGAGGTGTTCCCACCATCCCTGTTCTGAGTTCCCGAATCTGTACCCCTGCTGTGCCCATTATGAGGGGTTCCCACTATCCCTGTGCTGAGTTCCCGGGTCTGTACACCTGCTGTGCCCATTATGGAGGGTTCCTACCATCCGTGTGCTGAGTTCCTGGGTCTGTACACCCAGTGTGCCCATCATGAGGGTTCCCACCATTCCTGTGCTGAATTCCCAGGTCCGTACACTCACTGTGCCCATTATGAGGGGTTCCCCCATCCCTGTGCTGAGTTCCCAGGTCCGTACACTCACTGTGCCCATTATGAGGGATTCCTACCATCCCTCTGCTGAGTCCCTGGTCTGTACGCCCGCTGTGCCCTTTATCATGGGTTCCCACCATCCCTGTGCTGAGTTCCTGGGTCTATACCCCTGCTGTGCCCATTATGAGGGGTTCCCACCATCCTTGTGCTGAGTTCCTGGGTCTGTACACCCGCTGTGCCCTTTATCATGGGTTCCCACCATCCTTGCACTGAGTTCTTGGGTGTGTACCCCTGCTGTGCCCATTATGAGGGGTTCCCACCATCCCTGTGCTTAGTTCCCGGGTCTGTACACCCGCTGTGCCCTTTATCATGGGTTCCCACCATCCCTGCACTGAGTTCTTGGGTGCATACCCCTGATGTGCCCATTATGAGGGGTTCCCATCATCTCTGTGCTGAGTTCCAAGGCCTGTACACCTGCTCTGCCCATTATGAGGTATTCCCACCCTCCCTCTGTTGAGTTCCCAGTGTCTGTACACCTGCTGTGCCCATTATGAGGGGTTCCCACCATCCCTGTGCTGCGTTCCCAGGTCTGTACACTCGCTGTGTCCATTATGAGGAGTTCCCACCATCCCTGTGCTGCGTTCCCGGGTCTGTACACCTGCTGTGCCCATTATGAGCGGTTCCCACCATCCCTGTGCTGAGTTCCCAGGTCTGTACACCTGCTGTCCCCATTATGAGGGGTTCCCACCATAAAGAGACAAAGGTGCCTCTAAGTGCAGTGTAGACAATTTATTTAGTAAACAATGGATAAATTACACTTACAAGATAAATTGTTAAAAAGACTCATCGTGTGGTAATTAGATCCAGGTGGGACATCCAGCCGTCCAGCAGCAAACTCTGTCTATAGGATCAGGAAGTAGAGTCCAGGATGTGCCTGTGCATCAAAAATGAAGCTTGGAGAGCAGTCAGATGTAGGAGGTGAAGGGGGCGGTAATGCATTTCGGAGCATGCTCAATAGGCTGAGGTCTGAAGAAGGAGCATGCTCCGAAATGCATTACCGCCCCCTTCACCTTTTAGGATTTTTAGGGTTTTTTTTATACTAATAATGGCGGCGAACAGCGAATTATGGCGGCGATCAGGGACTTATGGCAGCGACCAGCGACTTATTGCGGGACTGCGGCGGACATTCTGACATTGGGGGGTACTGACTTGGGGTTACTGACATCCCCAAAAACACTAATACAGTGATCAGTGCAAAAAAAAAAAACCACTGACACTGTACTAATGGCAATGGGGAGGAAGGGGGTAACTTTATTTTGCAGGGAAGGGTTATAGGAGTGAGGGGAGTGTTTTACTAGGGGGCGGGGGTGTGTACTGGGCGGGACAAGGCTGATCGAGAAAGAGAAACTGTTCTTTCTCGATCAGCTCATCCTCGAGCTGACAGGGAAATGACAGACAGCACAGCTACTGCAGCTGTGCTCTCTGTCACTGATTGCTACCGATCGCCGGGAGATAGCCGCTAAGGAGCGGCTGTGACCCGGCGACTGACATCTGCGGCGGTGATCGGCGGGACAGATAGGGCGGCGGCGCACCTCGCGCGCGCCCCCTATTTGTTTACAAAACACACGTTTTAAAACGTGGTTTTGCCTGCGAGTGCCGCCCTGCCGCCGTATATCAACAGTGGCTGGGCGGCAAGTGGTTAAAGAAATCCACTGAACCCCGAGATATCACCGGCTCGACAACAGAACGGCAATTAGGGCCATGTAGAAGGTAGATGGCCGCTTTGAATCCACTTCCATGCATCGTTTTCCCGGGTGGCTCCTGTCCCTTTAACAACTGACACTTCTTTTCCTTCCAATATCTGGTCTGTTTCTGCTGCCAGTTCCCATTGTAAAATGCTGAATGTTTTGTCTGACATCTCGTTCTTTTCACGTGAGAGATGTCAGCTAGCGGCACATAGCCCATTCTTAATACAAACCATTGTAATCTTTTCCGATCTCCCAGAGTAATGAATAGGCAAATATTACCAGCCGAGTCGCAAGCTAAGGCATGCGTTCTGCCGCATTTCCATTCCACAAAACCTTGTCCGCGCACAAAGCATAAAAGGGCAAAAGAGAACGGCGCAGAAGACTGAGACTCATTCATATGAATAAACCGTAGAACACAATGCTTCGAAAAGCCTTTTATTTAGAAGTGAATCAACTTCCATCGTAATTTTGGGGATTTTAAAGCAAAACTCCACTTTTATTATTCTACACTAAAATCTTGTTTTTTTAACTACTCCATATGTTATAAATTTACAGAGATCCTCCTGCGCTCCACAGAACCTAGTGACCAAAGAGTTAGCTGCTACCACCTATTCTCTATACCGCAAGATATGTGTAAACAAAATTATATAATATGGTGAAGCGCTCAACTTAAGAAGTGAGAATTATCTCATACCCAAATCAATGTGCAAACTGAATAATCAATATAAATAAAATAACTAGTGCAATATCACCATATATGAATTATACGTCCCTGGTGGTATAGTGATAAACAACTAATACTTTTTAAACTATGCAAAGTGATACATATAAACAGAAATCATTAAATAAAATATAAATACAAAAATCAATTGTGATGCCACACTGTGCAAAATCATAAAAGTGTTCAAATGACATCACTCCATGCTGCAATGTGCTCTTCGTGAAAAAATCTTGACGTGACTCCCCTCAATGATAGCCAAAATGCCCCCTCACCTTCCACATTCGACCCTTGCGGGTCACAAAGCTTTATATATATATGTATAATATATCTCGGCCAGGTATTTTTCTCCTCCACTGCCTCCACCGACCCAATCAAGATCCTCCTCCAGACACTGGGTTCCACTCAAATAACTCCCCTCACAATACGGACTCAGACACAGGGCGCATATGCAAGAAAAAGCAGACCTCCATAGTGCAACACTGTTTTAATGCACTCAGAGATATGTATAGAAAATGTACTCACATTTCCACTAACAGAGAGAAGCAGTTCCCCATGTGCTATGGGTATATTCAGGTGTACAAAGATGGCGTCCGAACCCGGAACCGGAAGTACGTCACCCCTATGACCGGAAATACGTCGACGCGTTGCGCCACGATCACGTGGCTTCTTCAGGAAGATCCTGAAGAAGCCACGTGATCGTGGCGCAACGCGTCGACGTATTTCCGGTCATAGGGGTGACGTACTTCCGGTTCCGGGTTCGGACGCCATCTTTGTACACCTGAATATACCCATAGCACATGGGGAACTGCTTCTCTCTGTTAGTGGAAATGTGAGTACATTTTCTATACATATCTCTGAGTGCATTAAAACAGTGTTGCACTATGGAGGTCTGCTTTTTCTTGCATATGCGCCCTGTGTCTGAGTCCGTATTGTGAGGGGAGTTATTTGAGTGGAACCCAGTGTCTGGAGGAGGATCTTGATTGGGTCGGTGGAGGCAGTGGAGGAGAAAAATACCTGGCAGAGATATATTATACATATATATATAAAGCTTTGTGACCCGCAAGGGTCGAATGTGGAAGGTGAGGGGGCATTTTGGCTATCATTGAGGGGAGTCACGTCAAGATTTTTTCACGAAGAGCACATTGCAGCATGGAGTGATGTCATTTGAACACTTTTATGATTTTGCACAGTGTGGCATCACAATTGATTTTTGTATTTATATTTTATTTAATGATTTCTGTTTATATGTATCACTTTGCACAGTTTAAAAAGTATTAGTTGTTTATCACTATACCACCAGGGACGTATAATTCATATATGGGGATATTGCACTAGTTATTTTATTTATATTGATTATTCAGTTTGCACATTGATTTGGGTATGAGATAATTCTCACTTCTTAAGTTGAGCGCTTCACCATATTATATAATTTTGTTTACTCCATATGTTATACTCTATATTGCCCAAAGATTGCACCGGCCCTCCAAATCATGTGATTCAGGTGTTCCAGTCCCCTCCATGGACACAGGTGTATACAATCATCCCCTAGACATGCAGACTGCTTCTACAAACATTGGTGAAAGAATGGGTCGCTCTCAGGAGCTCAGTGACTCCAAGCGTGGTCCCGTGATAGGTGGCCACCTGGGCAATAAGTCCATCCGTGACATTTCCTGGCTACTAAATATTCCACGCTCAACTGTTAGTGGGATTATAACAAAGTGGAAGCGACTGGGAACAACAGCAACTCAGCCACCAAGTGGTAGGCCACGTCACATGACAGGGCGGGGTCAGCGCATGCTGAAGCGCACAGTGCGCAGAAGTCACCAACTGTCTACAGAGTCAATAGCTAAAGACCTCCAAACTTGGTGTGACCTTCAGATGAGCCCAACAACAGTGCGTAGAGAGCTTCATGGAATGGGTTTCCATGGCTGAGCAGCTGCATCCAAGCCTTCCATCACCAAGTGCAATGCAAAGCATCGGATGCCGTGGTGTAAAGCACGCTGCTACTGGACTCTAGAGCAGGGGAGACGTGTTCTCTGGAGTGACCAATCACGCTTCTCTGTCCAGCAATCTAATGAACGTGTCTGGGTTTGGCAGTTGCCAGGAGAATGGTACTTGCCTGACTGCATTGTGCCAAGTGTAAAGTTTGGTGGAGGGGGGATTATGGTGTGGGGTTGTTCTTCAGGGTTTGGGCTTGGCCCCCTAGTTCCACTGAAGGGAACTCTTAAGGTGTCAGCATACCAAGACATTTTGGACAATTCCATGCCCCCAACTTTGTGGGAACAGCTTGGGGATGGCCCCGTCCTGTTTAAACATGACTCCTTTATGTGTCAAAGCCACGCCCATTTTCAAGAATGTCCAAATCTTTAATATTCCACAATAAGGGCTCATGTACACTGCAGCTGATAAACTCACATTGATGAGCTGTTCAGCATATTTTTCAGCAGCCCCTGAACTCTCCCTAATGTTTTCCTGTGTGTCCATGTATACATCTTTGTTTATAGGCATTTGTGTTTACAGTCGTTTTTTTTAATGCAGAAAACTTGCGTTCAGCAGTCGATTTTATCAGCGTTTCAAACGCAAAATGCTTGTAAACACAGTTAAACGAGGCAAATCGCATTTATAAGCGTTTCGATTTTTTTCAGACCTCTCCCACCCTTGGAAACAAAAGATATCTTAATAACCAATTCACACCTCAGACCTCTCCCACCCTTGGAAACAAAAGATATGTTAATGATCATTCACACCTCAGACCTCTCCCACCCTTGGAAACAAAAGATATGTTAATGACCATTCACACCTGAGACCTCTCCCACCCTTGGAAAGATATGTTAATGACCATTCACACCTCAATTTCCTCATGGGGACCCCCTGCCAGGTGACCTTATTGACTCCCTCCACCAGACACCTTTCCCACCCTTGGAAACAAAAGAAATGTTAATGACCAATTCACACCTCAGACCTCTCCCACCCTTGGAAACAAAAGATATGTTAATGACCATTCACACCTCAGACCTCTCCCACCATTGTAAACAAAAGATATGTTAATGACCATTCACACCTGAGACCTCTCCCACCCTTGGAAAGATATGTTAATGACCATTCACACCTCAGACCTCTCCCACCCTTGGAAACAAAAGATATGTTGATGACCATTCACACCTCAATTTCCTCATGGAGACCCCCTGCCAGGTGGCCTTAATGACTCCCTCCACCAGACACCTTTCCCACCCTTGGAAACAATAGATATGCTAATGACCATTCACACCTGAGACCTCTCCCACCCTTGGAAAGATATGTTAATGACCATTCACACCCGAGACCTCTCCCACCCTTGGAAAGATATGTTAATGACCATTCACACCTCAGACCTCTCCCACCCTTGGAAACAAAAGATATGTTAAAGACCAGTCACACCTCAAATTCCTCACAAAGACCCCCTGCCAGGTGGCCTTAATGACTCCCTGCACCAGACACCTTTCCCACCCTTGGAAACTAAATAAATGTTAATGAGCAACTGACACCTAAACTAATGTCAACACATACTGCCGTCTCTGTTTCTACTCTCTGTATTTCTCTGAGACAGTCTGAAATATTTCATAATTCACCACTTTTCAGTGCATTCTGGGCATTTGGGAGGTTCTCCTGTGCTTATCTTTAAAAAATGCTTCTAAACTCAAAAGCGCATAAACACGTTATGCAAACGCAGCTAAACAGACGTTTTTAACCTATGTTTTCCATCAGTCAGTTTCCATCGTTCATGAGTGTCCCGTGCACATGGGGCCTAATAGTCTGCAGGCATGTTAAGCAGGGTGTGATATCCCTTTAAATTTAGTGCTGGTATTTTTCGTACAATAAAATATTCTTTGGGGAAACAGATCTTGATGCTGAAAATTACTGATTAGAGTGACCTTTCTCCTCGGTGACAGACCTTCAAATCCATAATTATAGCTAAATAAAATTTTTTAAAAAAATGCATCGGCCTATATTTAGATGATACGCCTTTTAACTTTCCTTGAGAGAAACAAAGAGTGCTTGAATGACGCACAGCTTTGGACATGACTGAGCAAATGAGCTAATGTGATATTATTCATGAGTCTTGCACTGTGCACCTGGGACAGCACGGAGTTTATTGAAAATGTTGTCCAGGCTCATTACATGACCATTTTAAAGCCCAACGCCTACAATTTTTTTTACTTTATTTTATAGACAGAGCGAAAGGGAGAAATTCAAACCTTCAAGTTGTAGTAGGTGAATGAAATGAACAAATATCTTTATTTCAACCGATAAGAATGCTTGTGTCCTTGAAGAAAGCGGATTTCCTCTTAGGCCAGCCATACACGGGTCGAATTCCGAAAGAATTTTCCTTCAAAAATCTTTTCTAAGAATTTTCATTCGAGTTTCGCTCCATTAGTGGGCCACAGCAGAGGCCGATTGTCGATTGACCATTGAATTTGAGCAATCGGACATGTTGGAAATTTTTTGAAAAAGGAACAAATTTCTAATCAATGATGGGAGAATCGTGCGAGAAATGTAATCAAATAAAGAAACGAGCATGGGCAGCACAGTGGTCAATTGGATCCCATTCATAGGCCTCCCCTCTTCTGGGAGTGACAGCACAAAGTGTGTGCACGAAGTGTTAGATATAAAAGGACACTTCTTTGAAGACAGAGATGGCCATGGTACATATCCCCTATGGTATTTCCTGGCTTCCCATGTCTTAGTAAATGTAATCAAAAAAAGAAATGAGCATGGGCAGCACAGTGTTCAATTGGATCCCATTCATAGGCCTCCCCTCTTCTGGGAGTGACAGCTTGCAGTGTGTGCTCGAAGTGTTAGATATTAAAGGACACTTCCTTGAAGACAGAGATGGCCATAGTACATGTCCCCTATGGTATTTCCTGGCTTCCCATGTCTTAGTTCACAATCGCTTCCTCTTTAGCCCCACAAAAAAAGGTTCATAGACTTCAGTTGGGTTCTCTGTAAGCTTTGCTAAACCGTTCATGAACCGAACCCAGAGATATTTTCTCATCCCTAGTTCTAACCCTTCCAAGCTGTATCCAAAACCAAAAAAATAAAAAAAAATGAAAACAATAGGAGCATTTGTCACAGAACTACTATGATACTGTAGTAAGCCAACCAGGTAAAGTGTGCGTCATTAGAACAGATCACAAGATAAAAATGGTACATACCTTGGAGCACATCATGTGCGTTATGTTGCGTGCCTCCTTCATTGCCCCAAACAGCCTCAAATAGGAACATGCACCCTTTTTTTCTTGTCCAGATCACCACAACGCACAGATGGTTCATGGTAATTCCTGAAATATCATGGAGGTGCATTGGGGTGCCATTCAAAATGAACAGCATAGCAACACATCATGCTTCATGAGTTACTACAGCGGTGTCAAGAAACATGAATGGTAATAGAACAGAAATACGTACACCCGGTTTGAAAGTGGACCTTCCATACAAATGGAAGGTTCACTTTTTTCCCAGTCCCCCAACAAACAAACTGCAAACAAATGTAAAAATGAAGAGGTTATATAAATTTTTTTTTATAAAAATACTCACCTTGGTCCCAGATTCTGGGAGGAGTGGGTGGTGTCACCATGCTTCACTGCTCTCTCCCTGGCACTTGAAATCCTTTAAAATTGCACTCCATCAATTGGCCAAGGTGAATTCTTGCTGGATTTTAAAGGGACATTCAGGGCTGCTGTTAGAAACCACGGGGCCCCATACAGCCAACCTGACAGGGCCCTCCAAACCACGGGGTCTCATACAGCCAACCTGACAGGGCCCCCCAAACCACGGGGCCCCTACAGCCAACCTGACAGGGCCCTCCAAACCACTGGGTCTCATACAGCCAACCTGACAGGGCCCTCCAAACCACAGGGCCCCATACAGCCAACCTGACAGGGCCCTCCAAACCACGGGGTCTTATACAGCCAACCTGACAGGGCCCCCCAAACCACGGGGCCCCATACAGACAACCTGAAAAGCCCCCCTCATCCCCCCAAAAAAACTGTTTACTGTGCTTCAATTATTAATGAATTCATTGGTACCAATCACTCATTGTGTTCATTCAGGAAAGGAAGGGGCTGGTAAATGTGACATATTACCCTTCCCCCACTCTCCATCCTGAAGGATCCTATTGTATGCTTGCAGCTCCCGATGGGCATGAAAGGAGGGAAGCTGGCAACATTACAAGGGTGGGGGCATCAATGGGAACTGCATGGTGTACAAGAGGGTGCTGGGTGCACCAGGGTGGGACAATTACTGTAACCGTCTCCCTGTATGACTCTCTCTGCAGCAGCTGAAAGCCAGCGGGAGAGAGAGGGAAGATGCCAGCTTTCAGCTGCTGCAGAGAGAGAGCCATACAGGAGATCGATTACAGTAATTGCCCCCCGCCTTCCCGATCACTCTCCCTGCCCACATCCGATTCACCCAGCTGACTTGGCCCCTGTACTGACCAAGGCCCCGTACAGGAGGACTGGTGGTACCCTCTTATCCACGGCCCTGGGAACGTTACTGCACCCCACTTGCTACCTCCTGGGCACCTGAAATCCCTCAAGAATGCCCTCCATCAATGGGTTGGGGAGAATTCTCTTGGGATTTCAAGCACCTGGCTATCCCAGAAGGCAGTGTTGTGGCATAGTGATGTTTCCCACAACACCTAGAAGTGCCAGAAGCCAGGATCGAGTGTGGATTTTTTTTCATCTTTATTTTTATTCTTTTGTTTTTGTTTCTCTTTTCATTTGGGTGACAAGAGCATGCCAGAAAAGCAGACCTTCCATTTTTCATGGAAGGCCCTCTCTAAGCCTGAGTAACATCTGTGTTGTGGCATTCATCATCAGGTCTTGGGCTTGTGGCATCAGTCTAAGATGCTTCTGAGGTCATATGGCATCAATCTGAGATGCCTCTGAGGTCATCTGGCGTCAGTCTGAGATGCTTCTGAGGTCATATGGCGTCAGTCTGAGATGCTTCTGAGGTCATATGGCGTCAGTCTGAGATGCTTCTGAGGTCATATGGCGTCAGCCTGAGATGCTTCTGAGGTCATATGGCATCAGCCTGAGATGCTTCTGAGGTCATACGGCATCAAAATATACTGAATATTTGCTGGTTCTTTGTCATATGGCATCACCCTGAGATGCTTCTGAGGTCAAATGGCATCGGCCTAAGTTGCTTCTGAGGTCATACGGCATCGGCCTAAGATGCTTCTGAGGTCATATGGCATCGGCCTGAGATGCTTCTGAGGTCATATGGCATCGGCCTGAGATGCTTCTGAGGTCATATGGCATCGGCCTGAGATGCTTCTGAGGTCATATGGCATCGGCCTGAGATGCTTCTGAGCACATATGGCATCTTGTCTAAGATGCTTCTGAGGTCATACGGCATCAGCCTAAGATGCTTCTGAGGTCATATGGCATTGGTCTAAGATGCTTCTGAGGTCACATAGAAATCATTGACAGGTGCATTTGACCTGCAGTTGACCTTCTGACCTGCCCGAACCAGGTTTTGCATTACCATAGAACTGAAAATAGAAAAGGCCATAGAGGCTTCTTTATAAAATGAAGATTTTATATAGTTAAAAATAAATGAAATGGCTTAATAAAAATATAAACATAAAAGATAAATTTAAATCAAAACTATTATATTTTCCCCTTAAACATTGCCTTTTCTCGATCTGTTGGTTAGGAGGTATATCTAGATAAATACTGCTGTGGTCAGCTACCCAAAATTATATTTATCCATAAATACTACTGTTTGTACTAAATCCCTTTGGAAAATATCATCTTGGTACACCGATCTCTTAAGCTCTAGCTTCTTATGGGCTGGAAAGACCGAAGTCCTCTTAATTGGCCGTGAAACATATGTTACCTCTATCGTTTGATTTACTTGGCTGCATTTCCTGACCTAGAAACGAGGAGGAAAAAAAATCAAGCTTGACACTAATATCTGTTAACAAGATAAGGGACATTGCTTCCAGCCCACCTGATATTTGTCCCTCAAGGATGGTCTTCTATGACTTAGGAATACCAGAACTTAGCTACAGATTCTCATTAGGATGGTCTGGAGATGGCGGCTCTGGCTTTTCCTCCCGAGTAAAGGCTCTGAGGCCCAAAGCATCTATTCCTCATTATTTCCCATTTTAGAAAACACCTGTCATAGTCCATGTGGCATTCGTCCAGCTTTTAGAGGCTACCAAGAAGACAGCAAAAGCCAAAAAGGTGGTAAAATCTAAACTAAGTCTGTTAGGTTTGCCACGAGTCCACCATGACAGTGAGCCAACTAGTGAATGCAGGGTCCAGGGAGAGCGGATATAGTGAATGCAGGGTCTGGGGAGAGCGGATATACAGTCATGGCCGAAATTGTTGGCACCCTTGATATTTCTCCAGGAAATCATGTATTTCTCACGAAACGTATTGCATTAACACATGTTTTGCTATACACATGTTTATTCCCTTTGTGTGTATTGGGACAAAACAAAAAAAGGGAGGAAAGAAAGCAAATTCGACATAATGTCACACAAACCTCCAAAAATGGGCTGGACAAAAGTATTGGCACCCTTTCACAACTGCGGATAAATAAGAATGTTACAAGCATGTGATGCTCCTGTAAACTCACCTGGGGCAAGTAACAGGTGTGGGCAATATAGAAATCACACCTGAAAGCAGATAAAAAGGAGAGACGTTCACTTAACCTTTGCATTGTGTGTCTGTCTGTGCCACACTAAGCATGGACAACAGAAAGAGGAGACGAGAACTGTCTGAGGACCTGAGAACCAAAATTGTGGCAAAATATCAACAATCTCAAGGTTACAAGTCCATCTCCAGAGAACTAGATTTGCCTTTGTCCACAGTGCGCAACATTATCAAGAAGTTTGCAACCCATGGCACTGTAGCTAATCTCCCTGGTCGTGGACGGATGAGGAAAATTGATGAAAGATTGCAACGCAGAATAGTCCGGATGGTGGATAAGCAGCCCCAAACATGTTCCAAAGACATTCAAGCTGTCCTGCAGGCTCAGGGAGCATCAGTGTCAGCGCGAACTATCCGTCGACATTTAAATGAAATGAAACGCTATGGCAGGAGACCCAGGAGGACCCCACTGCTGACACAGAGACATAAAAAAGCAAGACTACAGTTTGCCAAAATGTACTTGAGTAAGCCAAAAGCCTTCTGGGAAAACGTCTTGTGGACAGATGAGACCAAGATAGAGCTTTTCGGTAAAGCACATCATTCTACTGTTTACCGAAAACGGAATGAGGCCTACAAAGAACAAAACACAGTACCTACGGTAAAATATGGTGGAGGTTCAATGATGTTTTGGGGTTGTTTTGCTGCCTCTGGCACTGGGTGCCTTGACTGTGTGCAAGGCATCATGAAATCTGAGGATTACCAAAGGATTTTGGGTCGCACTGTAGGGCCCAGTGTCAGAAAGCTGGGTTTGCGTCCAAGATCCTGGGTCTTCCAGCAGGACAATGACCCCAAACATACGTCAAAAAGCACTCAGAAATGGATGGCAAAGAAGCGCTGGAGAGTTCTGAAGTGGCCAGCAATGAGCCCAGATCTAAATCCCATTGAACACCTGTGGAGAGATCTTAAAATTGCTGTTGGGAAAAGGTGTCCTTCCAATAAGAGAGACCTGGAGCTGTTTGCAAAGGAAGAGTGGTCCAAACTTCCGGGTGAGAGGTGTCAGAAGCTTATTGATGGTTATAGGAAGCGACTGATTTCAGTTATGTTTTCCAAAGGGTGTGCAACCAAATATTAAGTTAAGGGTGCCAATACTTTTGTCCAGCCCATTTTTGGGGTTTTGTGTGACATTATGTCATATTTGCTTTTCTGCCTCTGTTTTATATTTGTTCCAATACATACAAAGGGAATAAACATGTGTATAGCAAAACATGTGTTAATGCAATACCTTTTTTGTGTGAAATACTTGATTTTCAGGAAAAATATCAAGGGTGCCAACAATTTCGGCCATGACTGTAGTGAATGCAGGGTCCAGAGAGACCAGATATAGTGAATGCAGGGTCTGGGGAGACCTGATATAGTGAATGCGGGGACCGGGGAGACCGGATATAGTGAATGCAGGGTCCAGGGAAACCAGATATAGTGAATGTGGGGTCCGGCCAGAGTGGATAGAGGAGAATGCAGGGTCCTGGGAGACCAGATATAGTGAATGCAGGGTCGGTAGAAACCAGATATAGTGAATGCAGGGTCTGGGGAGACCGGATATAGTGAATGCAGGGTCCAGGGAGGCTGGATATAGTGAATGCGGGGTCCGGGGAGAGCGGCTATAGTGAATGCAGGGTCCAGGGAGACTGGATATAGTGAATGCGGGGTCCGGGGAGAACGGATATAGTGAATGCGGGGTCCGGGGAGAACGGATATAGTGAATGCAGGGTCCGGGGAGAGCGGATATAGTGAATGCAGGGTCCAGGGAGACTGGATATAGTGAATGCGGGGTCCGGGGAGACCAGATATAGTGAATGCAGGGTCCGGGGAGAGCGGATATAGTGAATGCAGGATCCGGGGAGACAAGATAAAGTGAATGCGGGGTCCGGGGAGAGCGGATATAGTGAATGCGGGGTCCGGGGAGAGAGAATATAGTGAATGCAGGATCCGGGGAGACCAGATAAAGTGAATGCAGGGTCCCAAGTTTAGGAACACTTTAAGAGCTTGTCCAGAATCTCCAGTCTGTAATTGTTTACCGTTTGGCCTCACTTGAATTTATTTTCAGTGTCAGAAGTTCCCTCTTCCTTTACTTAGAAACCCCAGCACTCGTTAACATCTCTTCAAGTCGCTCCAAGTCGCAAATGTCACACGATAATGAGGGGACTGACACTGTCGCACTTGTGTTTTGCTCATTAAGAATATTTGGTAGAAGGCTTTGCTTTTCAACTCGATGACCCACATCAACAGCTCCCTGCTGTGCCAAGCTTACCCATGGTACACAAACAGGCAATTATTGGTGATAATGACCGTAGGACTCTGATCGCAAAGCTACACATGACAGTGTATGAATGCAGATGAAAGACTTTCCATCAGACAGGGAAACGTGTTCTCCAGCTCTAGGAAATGATTGGTTGTGGACTAAATATTATCACATAGATGTAACTGTATATACATGAGTTTATATTTGTTTTGGTAAAATATATACAGTCAGTAATGTGTGTTGGAGTCAATAACAGCTGTTCCTTTATTCAGAGTAATTATCCTCTGAGAAGCACCGTAAAGCCTTCTTAGAACAAAAGGTATTCACACGCCTCATTCCAAGTCATTCCTTTATTCCTCAACAGCCAATTGCACATCCAAAATTGATGCTGTATAGTGCAAGTATAGCCTAATATACAGCCATTTATTCCAAACTGCATACAGCTCTTTCTGGCCATCAGTGTATGGAAACCATGGATCCTATGAAGTAGGGTTTGGGACCCAACATGGCCAGCATAATCATACAGGTTATGGTGAAAATGGACTAAAGGAATCAAAAAGCCTTTCAACAGAATTGGTGTGTAGACCAGTGCTCCTCAGCCTTTTTTTAGTCAAGGCACCCTTTAAAATGATAGGCAGTCCAGAGCCACCCTTGAAATTATGGACAGTCCCGAGGCAACCTTGAAAATTATGGACAGTCCTGAGGCAACCTTGAAAATTATGGACAGTCCCGAGGCACCCTTGAAAATTACGGACAGTCCCGAGCCACCCTTGAAAATTACGGACAGTCCCAATCCACCCTTGAAAATTACGGACAGTCCAGAGGCAGCCTTGAAAATTATGGACAGTCCCGAGGCACCCTTGAAAATTATGGACAGTCCCGAGGCACCCTTGAAAATTATGGACAGTCCCGAGGCAGCCTTGAAAATTATGGACAGTCCCGAGGCACCCTTGAAAATTATGGGCAGTCCCGAGGCACCCTTGAAAAGTATAGACAGTCTTGAGGGACCCCATTTTAGAATGTGGGTCCCTCAAGACTGTCCATAATTTTAAAGGAAAATTTGGAAATTTGAAAATTATAGATAGTCCCGAGGCACCCTTGAAAATTATGGACAGTCTTATCACAACCCATTCTAAAATGTGAAAAGCTATTCTAATAGTTTTATATAACGCAGCAACATCCACACATGTAGGACACCCAACATTAGAGGTGATTTATTCTGCCAAAGCAAATACACTTCTGCACACTGGTACTGACTAGTATTCCAATGTTTCTCTTCTCCCTCAGTTTTCTCCTTCACTGAGCTAATGTGACCCCAGCACTGATGGAGAGGGGCGGGGGAGGGTCAAACTAGGATGCTGTGCAGGCAGCTGGCATCCTCATCAACTGATGATGTCATTGGTTGTCAGGACGCCGGCGGCTAGAAGGTCGTAATGGTTCACAATGGAAACCTGTGGCTTTGTGTAACTAAAAGGCAGGCTTGTGCCGCCCGCTGGCTTGAATACATGTTTTGGGCAATTTGCAGACATTTTGCCAAGGCACCCCTGAAGAAACCTCAAAGCACCCCGGGGTGCCTGGGCACCCTTGTTGAGAAAGGCTGCTCTAGCTCACCATGTCTTTTGCTTGCTTGCTCTCTCTATCCTGCTCGCTCTAACGCGTCATAGAAATTTTGCCAAGGCACCCCTGAAGAAACCTCAAAGCAACCCTGAAGAAACTACAAGGCACCCTGGTTGAGAAAGACTGCTGTAATTGTTCCTTCACATAAGGAGTATCGCACATGAATAGGTGGGGGAGTAAGGGCAGACTGACCATTCCGGCACTTGAGCACTGCTCGAGGGCCTGGGGTCAGTAGGGGACCCCAGGAAATGTCCCTGGTACTTTTCATAGGCTTTTTTTGGGTGTGGTTTGAGTGTGGGTGAGGACACAGGGGCCCCATGATTTCCTATTGCCTGGGGGCCCCATGAGTTGTCAGTCCGCCCCTGTTGGGGAGTTCTCGTGGATGTGTTGTTCCACACCATTACAGCGGAGATACTGGCCTGGGGTCAGTAGGGGGCCCCATGAAATGTCCCTGGTACCTTTCATAGGCTTTTTTGGGTGTGCTTTGAGTGTGGGCTAGGACACAGGGGCCCCATGATTTCCTATTGCCCAGGAGCCCCATTTTTTGTCAATCCGTCCCTGTTGGAGAGTTCTCGTGGATGTGTTGTTCCACACTATTACAGTGGAGATACTGGGGGGGGGTTTGTTTTTTTTAGTCAGTTTTCATCTGGCTTGGCCAGAGCCGGTCTTCATTGTAGAAGAAGACGCACCTTCTCTGTACACCTTGTATGTTGTTCGTGTACAGGGGCGGACTGATTTTTTTGGGAACTCGGGCGCTGCCCGAGGGCCCGGGGTCAGTAGGGGGCCCCATGAGATACCCCTGGTACCTTTCATAGGTTTTTTTTGGGTGTGCTTTGAGTGTGGGTGAGGACACAGGGGCCCAATGATCTCCTATTGCCCGGGGGCCCCATGAGTTGTCAGTCCACCCCTGTTCATGTACTACGTAGTGTATGGTCATTTTGTATTGCTTTATGCCTTGTTAACCCCCCTGGCGGTATTCCCGAGTGTAGTTCAGGGTAAAGCTTCAGTACCACAAGCGGTAACCCCGAGCTACACTCGGGAATACACTGCGGTGCTGCTCCGCGATCCCTCGATCACTTACCTTGTCCTGCGCTCCCGCGATGTCCCCCCTGCAGTGTCCCCTGTAATGTCCTCCGGCCGATGCCGGCATCTGTCTTCCGGGTTCCGTTCCCTGCGAGTGTCGGGACGTACGGGGGACGGAACGGCAGGAAATTTGAAGATGACAAAAAGTGACATTCACTAAAATCACTAAAATCACATAGTATAACATTCCTGTATCAAACCATTTCACATACATTTTGTCCCGAGTGCTTTGTCCGGTGCCCTGCCTGCATTTTTACTGTTCTTTCTGCCTGGAAACTGAGAAACGTCCATGGCGTCCAAAAAGCGTCCCTTTAGGTCAAAAGCGGTTTTAGACCGGCTAGAGAACAGCGATAGTAAATCAGAACCACTTGCAGAATTGAGTGATAATGATTCGTGGGGGAAATTCCTCATCAGACACTGAAAACGATTCTGCGACTTTGCTCAGCGATGTGCGAACTTGGCGCTCTATTTCACATTTCAGTGTTTCTGGTTTTATTACATTATTGAATTAAATGTATTATTATTATATTATTATTTTTTATGATTATTTATTAAATTATAATTTATGATTTCGTGTTTCAAGTTTTATCCTCCCCGGGATGTTTACTAGACTCTTGTTCGGACAGATTTCAGTGAGTTATTCCTAATAATTACAGGCCTACAATAAAAAAAAACATATTTCCATGCAAAAAAAGTACCGCTTTGAGCACAGAAATATGGACATAACCAGACCGCTAGGGAGGTTAAAAACAATAAAAGAAATTTTAAAAAAAAGTCGTTTTAAGGTCTCTGTGATAGATGCCGATGGAAGCAGAGAACCAAAGACTGCGTGGGGAGGTTGGTCAACTCAACGAAAAAAGTTCAAGACTGATTGCATCTTCCAGCAACGGAAAGCTTGTTCAATCCCTACATACACAATGGATGTGGCCGAATATTGTTTCAATTTTTTTTTTAACCACCTCCCGACCGGCCGTTGCATATAAACGGCTGGACGGTGGCAGTCCAGGGTCGGGTGGCCGTTTATGAACGGCCTCCCCGCACCCTGCTTGTGCGCGCTCCCTGAGAGCGCGCAGCACCGCGATCCGGTGCCCGCTGTGTCCTCCGGACACAATGAAACACCGATCGTCGGACGGGACCTCTGTACGAGGTCCCGATCATGTGATCACTGATTGGCCAATCAGTGATCACATGCAAAGTAGTAAGCAAGATGTCACTTGTGACATCATTGCTTACTACGTGTGAAATCTGTGAATGATCACAGAGGTCACATGGTACAGGGCTATTCACAACAGCCTTGTACCATGTGACAAGCTGTGACCAATCACAGCTCACTCAGTACTTCTCAATGAGTGCAGGAATGCACACAGAGAGAAAGAGAAATGATTGCTTTTACATCCTATATGGGTGTAAAAGCAATCAGTGTAAAAAAAAAAATCTTCATCACCCCCCACAAGTAGTACAGTGTCACCATGGTGACACTGTACTGCTAGGGTGACAGTATGTAAAAAAAAAAAATAATAATAATAATAATAATATAAAAAAATAAAATAAAAATGTAAAAAAAATGTTTAAAAATGATGATTTTTAGTTATAAACTAATTTGTTTTTGTTTTTTTTTACTAAAAAGATAACGGAATAAATTTTGGCAAAGATTTATGATGAAACATTATTTATTTGCAAAATTTTATAAAAAAAACACTTTTGTTCAAAATTTTTGGACTTTTTCATTTACATAGCAAAAAAAATAAAAATCCCAGCGGTGAATAAATACCACCAAAATAAAGCTTTATCTGTCTCAAAAAAATGGTAAAAAATTAATTTGGGTACAGTGTTGCATGACCGCGCAATTGTCATTCAAAGTGTGATAGCGCTGAAAGCTGAAAATTGCCCTGGTCAGGAAGGGGGTGAAAGTGTCCGGACTGGAAGTGGTTAACATTTGTTTGACTTGTTGACCGTAGCGACAAGAAAATTCGTAGTAACAGAAACAGAAGTCGTGTTTGAAGGCGAAGCCTCTGAATTTGATGATAGGACTGCAGTCATTTTAGGTGAAATTCAAATTTTATTTTTTTTTTGTGTTTTAAAGGAAGAAAAACACATTCCCTCCATCCAATCTTCATACAGAGCCAGCGGTAAATATAAATGCATCAATTACCCCCCCTCGCTAATCCCCGTCAAAGGACCCGCGGTCAATAATTCCACATAATTAGCAAGATTACTCAGTTCACTGCTGCTGCCAACGACCTGAAGGGTCGGAAACAAGGAGGATTGTGGGAGATTAATGCATAAAATCAGTCATTAAGCCGGCCACGCCAAGCAAGGCTTGAAAAATTGGCTGGAAGAGCTGCCGGGATTTTCATTGGCTAAAAAATGCTAAAAAACTCAATCATGGAAAAAAAGATAAAACGCCACTAAATGCTAATACAAAAACTCTAAAAAAAAAAAAAAAAAAAAAAAAGCTAAAAAACTCACGTTTTTAATGTGACTTTACACGCTGCAAACCGGTGTTTTTGGCCATTTTCTTGACCAAAAAAATTTTTTTTGTTAAAAAAATGCAAACGCGGGAAAACTCCACTAAATGCCGCAAAATGCAGCTAAATGCTAATGCAAAAATGCTAAAAAAAAGCTGAACAACTTGTGTTTTTATTGTGACTTTACACGCCACAAACAGGTGTTTTTTTAAATTTTTTTTACCGCCCCAAATTTTTTTTTTTGGTAAGAAAAACCGCTAAAACCACGTGGCTAAATGCTAATGCTAAAAATGCTAAAAAAAAGCTGATAAAGACTACGTTCACACTAGCCTTAGCAAGCGGCAGAAAGGCGTTTGGGAAGCGTTTTTACCATTTTCCAAACGCCTTGGAAAATTCTGCACATTGCAGGGCACGGTGCTGTTCAAATGGGAGCGTTGGCGTCGCGGCAAAACGGACGCCTCTGGTTGAGTCAGGAGAAGTTGAAGCCTCCTATTCAAGTCTATGGTGCCTCTCCGCATATGCCCGGCCAGCGTTTGCGGTACGGTTGCGAGGCATTTGTGGAGCGTTTACACAATTCAAACTTCATTATAGGCGTTTGTGGGGTGTTTTTAATGCTTGGCGAACGCCTAGCAACCTCCACTAAATCGCTCTTACAGCGTTTTTGGAGCATTAAAAACGCTCTGCAAACGCCGGACCAACGCTTGTCAAACGCTATAGGGGCGTTTGGCAAGAGTTGGAAAAACAGTCAAGTGTGAACGAGCCCAAACTCACGTTTTTTAATGACTTTACAAGCCGCAAACCAGTGTTTTTGTACTTTTTTTTACCCAAAACAATTGTTAGCCGCCCTACCCGTGCCGCTATTGGCTGCTGGGGATGTCAATTACCAGGTCCCGGCCTGTGATTCCGGGCCGGGACTCGGTCATTGTGGGCAAAGCTGAGAAGGGTGTGTAAACAACACAGGTCTCTCTCCTGAGAGCAAGGACATGATGCTTTGTAATTCTCTGCACAGCAGCATGTCAAGTTAACCCTTTGATCGCCCCAGATGTTAACCCCCTCCTGCCCAGTGCCATTAGTACAGTGTCCGTGCTTTTTATTAGCACTGATCACTGTATTGGTGTCACTGGGGATGTCAGTGACACCAAGTCAGTTCCCCCCCAGTGTCAGAATGCACGCCGCAGTCCCGCTATAAGTCGCTGATTGCCGCCATTACTAGTGTAAAAAATTTTTTAAAAATCCAGCATCTATACCGCCATTTGTAGATGCTACAACTTTCATGTAAACCAATTTACACTTATTGGGATTTTTTTTTCAGCAAGGACATGGAACAGAATACATTTTGGCCTAAATTTATGAAGAATTTTTATTTTTTTAAATATTTTTTATTGGATACGTTTAATAGCAAAAAGTAAAAAAAATTGGGGTTTTTTTTTTCATAGCGCAAAAAATAAAAAACGCACAAGCGATCAAATACCACTGAAAGAAAGCTTTATTTCTGGGAAAAAAATTACATAAATTTAATTTGGGTGCGGCGTTGAATAACCGCGCAATTGTCAGTTAAAGTAACGTAGATACATGCCTCAAAAAATGTCCTGGTCAGGAAGGGGGGGGGGGGGGGTGGTAAATCCTCTGGAGGGTAAGTGGTTAAGGCAGCACTGTACCTAGTATATTTATGTGCTATGCTCATCAGCTCCACCTAGTGGCCATAAATCAATACTATGTTCCTGACTGAGGTATTTCAAGAGAACATCACATGGCCACTAGATGGAGCTGCCGATCATAGGAAATAAATACCAAGAGTACTAGTTACGGCCATGCGATTGCTTGAGTAGTTTTTTTTATAAATAGACCCGAGTGTATTTTTTTTTTTTTCTGGCAAGCAGTGTAAGTACCTGACGTTGGCTTGGCATCAGCCTATTGCAATCCATGTGCATAAGAGCTCAGACTGGGAGAGGCAGAAGCAGCATAAGGAGTCAATCCCTCTGCTGCTTCTCCTTTCACTGTCCAGTCACAGACTGGGGGAGAGATAAGACCATAATGGTTTCCTGCAGCAGACGAGAATCAGGTCTCCTGCCCTACCAGGCAGGGCTGTGCCGCGTGGCAAAGATGTGACCATTATCACCGACAGTGAAAGAAAATCCCAAATTTTTAATGGTCGCCAGAACAGGAATAGAGGGAAAATCTTTTAATGGGGGCATCAGTTCTGGTGCCAGTTCTTTTATGGCAAGGGGTTTAAGTACCTGACAGATTAGGTATTTAGGTATCAGCCTATTGCAATCCCTGTACAGCAGAGCTCTGGCTGGGAGAGCAGAAGCAGAACAAGGAGCCAATCCCTTTGTTGCTTCTCCTTTCACTGTCCAGTCACAGGCTGGGAAAGGGCCACAACCTGTCAGAGTGTCTTAACTGCAGCAGAGGACTATCAGGTCTCCTGCCCTAGCAGAGATGGCTGTGCTGTGTGGCAAAGCTGTGTAAATCTCAGGACTGAGGTTGCTCACTACGATCCGTCCAAAGCATTAATACGTCATCAATGTACCTAAACCAGCAAAGAATGCTGGGAAGGTACATTGTAAAGGCATCATCTGAAAACAGGTCTCGTTCCCACCTCCTTAGGAACAGGTTGGCATAAGATGGTGCATGACAAGTGCCCATAGCTACCCCCTGTACCCAGAGGCGTATTTACTGGGGCTAAACAGCAGAGCCGAGTGAAGGGAGCGCCGCCCCCCAGAAGAACGGCCGCTGGTTCTCCTGGGCAGCAGAGCTGAGTGATGGGAGCGCTGCCCCCCAGAAGAATGGCCGCTGGTTCTCCTGGGCAGCAGAGTGAAGGGAGCGCCGCCCCCCAGAAGAATGGCCGCTGGTTCTCCTGAGCAGCAGAGCGGAGTGAAGGGAGCGCCGCCCCCCAGAAGCATGGCCGCTGGTTCTCCTGGGCAGCAGAGCGGAGTGAAGGGAGTGCCGCCCCCCCCAGAAGAATGGCCGCTGGTTCTCCTGGGCAGCAGAGCGGAGTGAAGGGAGTGCCGCCCCCCCAGAAGAATGGCCGCTGGTTCTCCTGGGCAGCAGAGCGGAGTGAAGGGAGCGCCATCCCCTTGAAGAATGGCCGCTGGTTCTCCTGGGCAGCAGAGTGGAGTGAAGGGAGTGCCGCCCCCCCAGAAGAATGGCCGCTGGTTCTCCTAGGCAGCAGAGCGGAGCAATTGGAGTGTCTCCCCCCAGAAGAACGGCCGCTGGTTCTCCTGGGCAGCAGAGCGGAGTGATGGGAGTGCCTCCCCCCAAAAGAACGGCCGCTGGTACTCCTCAGAAGCAGAGCGGAGTGAAGTGAGCACCGCCCCCCAGAATAACGGCCGCTGGCTCTCCTGGGCAGCAGAGCGGAGCGATGTGAGTGCCTCCCCCCAGAAGAACGGCCGCTGGTTCTCCTGGGCAGCAGAGCGGAGTGATGGAACAACGCCCCCCAGAAGAATGGCTGCTGGTTCTCCTGGGCAGCAGAGCGGAGTGAATAGAGCGCCGCCCCCTGGAAGAACGGCCGCTGGTTTTCCTGGGCACCAGAGCGGATTGAAGGGAGCGCTGCCCCCCAGAAGAATGGCCGCTGGTTCTCCTGGGCAGTAGAGCGGAGTGAAGGGAGTGCCAACCCCACGGAAGTACGGCCGCTGGTTCTCCTGGGCAGCAGAGCAGAGTTCACACCGCACATGTGTGAACCCAGGCTAAGCCTTTACAACCACTTTGAATAAACTCATCTGTTTGTTCCTTTACAATGCCAGTAAAGTCCAACACCGTTTTATTGTTATCTACAGTTGCAAGAAAAAGTATGTGAACCCCTTGGGATTACGTGGAGTTTTGCATGAATTGGGTATAAAATATGCTCTGAACGTCATCTATGTCACAACAATAGAAGAACACAGTCTGCTGAACATAATACTACAAAAACATTAGATGTTGCCATAGTTTAATTGCACATAACATGTAAACATTCACAGTGCAGGGAGGAAAAAGTATGTGAGGCCCTAGCCTAATGACTTCTCCCAGACCCAATTGGAGCCAGGAGTGAGCCAACCTTGACTCCAATCAGTGTGATAATATTGGATGTGTTGCTGACAGCTGTCCTGCCCTTAAAAAACACACACCTGTTTTGGGTTTACTGGTTTCAAGAAGCACTGTCTGATGTGAACCATGCCTCGCAGAAAAGAGCTCTCAGAAGACCTACGATCAAGAATTGTTGACTTGCATGAAGCTGGAAAGGGTTAAAAAAGTATCTCCAAAAGCCTTGATGTTCATGTGTCCACGGTAAGACAGACTGTCTACAAATGGAGAAAGTTTAGCACTGTTGCTACTCTCCCTAGGCGTGGTCGTCCTGTAAAAATGACTGCAAGAGCAGAGCGCAGAATGTTGCATGAGGTAAAGAAGAATCCCAGAGTGTCAGCTAAAGACCTACAGAAATCTCTGGCACATGCTAACATTTTTGTTGACACATCTACAATAAGGAAAACATTAAACAAGAATGGAGTACATGGGAGGACACCACGGAGGAAGCCATTGCTGTCCAAAAAGAATATTGCAGCACGTTTGAAGTTTGCAAAAGAGCACCTGGATGTTCCACAGCACTACTGGCAAAATATACTGTGGACAGATAAAACCAAGATTGAGTTGTTTGGGAAGAACACACAACACTATGTATGGAGAAAAAAAGGCACAGCACCCCAACATCAAAACCTCATCCCCACTGTAAAACATGGCGGAGGGAGCATCATGGTTTGGGGCTGCTTTGCTGCCTCAGGGCCTGGACAGATTGTTGTCATTGATGGGAAAATGAATTCCAGAGTTTATCAAGACATTTTGCAGGAAAACGTATGACCATCTGTCCGCCAACTGAAGCTCCGCAGAGGATGGGTGATGCAACAGGACAATGACCCAAAGCATACAAGTAATTCAACAAAACAATGGCTGCAACAGCACAGAATACGCCTTCTGGAGTGGCCCAGTCAGAGTCCTGACCTCAACCCGATTGAAATGCTGTGGCATTACCTTAAGAGAGCGATTCACACCAGACATCCCAACAATATTGCTACACTGAAACAGTTTTGTGAAGAGGAGTGGTGCAAAATGACTCCAGATCGTTGTGCAGGTCTGATCTGCAACTACAGGAAACGTTTGGTTGAGGTTATTGCTGCCAAAGGAGGGTCAACCGGTTATTAAGTCGAAAGGTTCACATACATTTTCCTCCCTGCACTGTGAATGTTTACATGTTATGTGCAATTAAACCATGGCAACATCTAATGTTTGTGTAGTATTATGTTCAGCAGAGTGTGTTCTTCTATTGTTGTGACTTAGATGACGTTCAGAGCACATTTTATGCCCAATTCATGCAAAACTCCACGTAATCCCAAGGGGTTCACATACTTTTTCTTGCAACTGTATGTCTATTGCGGAGTATTGTAACTAGGGGCGGACTGACCATTTGGAAACTCGGGCACTGCCCGAGGGCCCGGAGTCAGTAGGGGGCCCCATGAGATGCCCCTGGTACCTTTTTCATAGACTTTTTTGAGTTTGGGCAAGGACACAGGGGCCCCATGATCCCCTATTGCCTGGGGGCCCCATGAGTTGTCAGTCCGCCCCTGATTGTAACACATCGGGAGTTTATACATGAAGGCTTGGAAAGTTACTGAAAGGCCAACTTTAAACTCAAAACACGCCGATAAAGAGAACCGGTCTATTGCTATCAACAAAATAATGTTACTCGATAGGAGATCAAAGATTAAGAAGAAAAAAAAACGTATTTATCTCATCACACCACATACATTTTGACAGTTTGGAAGCGTATAATTATTACTCGTCAGGTGTGAAACAAAAAGCTTGTCATTTAGGAGGATATATCTGTCAGCACCCCCATAGGGAGGAGTGATGTACGCATTTTTTTGGGGAAGATCATTAACATAACCCAGTTACATAATTTGCTGTGTTTAGTTAAGGAATTAAAACTTTAAAAAAGACAGCCATCGCCAAAACCAAAACTTGACAGTTTGTTATAAAAAAAAAAAGTTGAAAGATTTCGGGCTGCAGCAGGTTTGGAGACTGGGCAAATGCAGCGCAGCGGTCGCGTCTCAGAATTTTCTGAGATATAAGAAGTGATGGGCGAATACAGCGCAGCGGTCGCGTCTCAGAATTTTCCGAGAGATATGAGAAGTGATTGGCAAATACAGCGCAGCGGTCCCGTCTCCGAATTTTCCGAGATATGAGAAGTGATGGGCGAATACATCGCAGCGGTCCCGTCTCAGAATTTTCTGAGATATGAGAAGTGATGGGCGAATGCAGTGGTCGCGTCTCCGAATTTTCCGAGATATGAGAAGCGATGGGCGAATACATCGCAGCGGTCCCGTCTCAGAATTTTCTGAGATATGAGAAGTGATGGGCGAATGCAGTGGTCGCGTCTCCGAATTTTCCGAGATATGAGAAGTGATGGGCGAATACATCGCAGCGGTCCCGTCTCAGAATTTTCTGAGATATGAGAAGTGATGGGCGAATGCAGTGGTTGCGTCTCAGAATTTTCCGAGATATGAGAAGCGATGGGCGAATAAAGCGCAGCGGTCGCATCTCAGCATTTTTGGTGAGATATGAGAAGTGATCGGCGAATACAGCGCAGCGGTCGCGTCTCAGAATTTTCCGAGAGATATGAGAAGTGATGGGCGAATACAGCGCAGCGGTCGCGTCTCAGAATTTTCCGAGAGATATGAGAAGTGATGGGCAAATACAGCGCAGCGGTCGCGTCTCCGAATTTTCCAAGAGATATGAGAAGTGAAGGGCGAATACAGCGTAACGGTCGCGTCTCAGAATTTTCCGAGATATGAGAAGTGATGGGCGAATACAGCGCAGCGGTCACGTCTCAGAATTTTCTGCATTGCGTTTTTGCACTTGCGTTTTTGATGCATTCTGCTTTTTTTTTCTTGTTGCTAGGCAGATTTAAAAAGCAAAACGCAGCAAAAATGCAATACATGCTTTTCTGCAGCGTTCCCATTCAAGTCTATAGAACCAAAAATGAGACGTTTTGCATTAAAAAAACCCTGACCCTTTCCAAAAAACGCAGCGGGTGAAAAACATGCAGCTGTGAACCTGTCCCATAGGAAATCATGTTAAATGGAATGTACTGCGTTTCCACAAAACGCGGCAGAAACGCTTAGGTGTGAACCTGGGGTAACCCTAATTCTCTTTCAGGGCCTTTGCCTTCATAGAGCCCCTTTTAATAGGTTTCCAGGATCATGAATAGTGAGTGGGGAGGGGGAGGGGGAGTGGCAGGGTGCTATACATAGCTTTCTGAAAACATCACAAGGACACAAAATTTCTATCAAAATTTAAAAAGTATTTTCTGTACCCGCAGAAAATGTACTTTGGCCTTTCTGGTGTTGGTTGGGCCCCTTTAAACTGCCCAGCAGAATGTCATTCCTGCTGCAGTTTGTTGCTCTCTCGGCAGTGATGGACAAGGATAAGGGGGTACCACCGGTCCTCCTTTATGGGGCCCAGGCCAGCAGGGGGGCTCAGGCAGCTGGGTGAATTGAATGTGGGTAGCAGGGGTGGACAGACCATTTGGAAACTCGGGCACTGCCCGAGGGCCCGGGGTCAGTAGGGGGCCCCATGAGATGCCCCTAGCAGGGGCGGACTGACAACTCATGGGGCCCCCTGAGCCTATGAAAAAGGTACCAGGGGCATCTCATGGGGCCCCCTACTCACCCCGGGCCCTCGGACAGTGCCCGATTTTCCAAATGGTCAGTCCGCCCCTGGCCCCTAGTACCTTTTTCATAGGCTTTTTTGAGTTTGGGCAAAGGCACAGGGACCCCATGATCCCCTATTGCCCGGGGGCCCCATGAATTGTCAGTCCGCCCCTGGTGGGTAGGGAGGGTGATCAGCACAGCAGGAAAACGATTACTGGAACCGATCCCCTTGTATGGCTTCTCTACAGCAGCTGAAAGCTGGCTTCTTCTCCTCTGCCGCCTGCTGGCTGTCAGCTGCTTCAAAGAGTGCCATACAGGGTGCTACAGAAAGGAAAACTAATGCAGACACCATATCTAAGAACTGGCAAGCTGTAATAACTCTTTATATCTTTTACGGCACTTGCGATATTCTCAGTTCCAGACATCGGGGAGGAACCTTGTGCCAAAAAAGTTACCAGGATCAGACTACTAGTACCAAAACCACACATACCAATAAATCTTCCCTCTTGTCTATTGGTGTCACTGAGCTTTCAGCTTTGCATAAAACGCCATTCCGTACAGCTTCCAAAAACCGCAGCCTCAGCTGCCTTCCCCATAACGGCTTTAATCTACGTGCGGCACCACAAAGCATCCTCCTTCCCCGCATCTCCCCAACCTTCAAAGCGCAGAGAAATCCCTGCGTACGCTCAGCTATCATGTCACAGGCAAGCAATCCATTTTAATTATTAGCCGCCAGGAACATCTAGCTGGAATCTCATGTAAAATATTTAATTTAGCAATTAGGCAGTGTCTCCTTGTATGATGAGTGCCTCGGTGCAATCCTCAAATAACGGTTTTATCGTGCGGCCTCATCAAAGAGTCGAATCAGGGAATTTGTGTGTGGGGCAAAATCTTCCCCTAATATTCATTATAAAGCACAAATCGGATAAATAGTACGGCATTCATTAGGGCTGCTTAGAGCAGTGCTCTCCAAACTGCGGCCCGTGGGCCGAATGTGGTCCTTTGCTTGCCTCTATCCGGCCCTTTGGGTACTATTCCTCCCACTGACACCAATGATGGGGCACCATTCCTCCCACTGACACCAATGATGGGGCACTATTCCTCCCCCTGACCCCAATGACGGGGCACTATTCCTCCCCCTGACACCAATGACGGGGCACTATTCCTCCCCCTGACACCAATGATGGGGCACTATTCCTCCCCCTGACACCAATGATGGGGCACTATTCCTCCCACTAATACCAATGATGGGGCACTATTCCTCCCACTGATACCAATGATGGGGCACTATTCCTCCCACTGACACCAATGATGGGGCACTATTCCTCCCACTGATACCAATGATGGGGCACTATTCCTCCCACTGACACCAATGATGGGGCACTATTCCTCCCACTGACACCAATGATGGGGCACTATTCCTCCCACTGACACCAATGATGGGGCACTATTCCTCCCACTGACACCAATGATGGGGAACTATTCCTCCCCCTGACACCAATGATGGGGCACTATTCCTCCCACTGATACCAATGATGGGGCGCTATTCCTCCCACTGACACCAATGATGGGACGCTATTCCTCCCACTGACACTAATGATGGGGCACTATTCCTCCCACTGATACCAATGATGGGGCACTATTCCTCCCACTGATACCAATTATGGGGCAATATCCCTCCCACTGACACCAATGATGGGGCACTATTCCTCCCACTGATACCAATTATGGGGCAATATTCCTCCCACTGACACCAATGATGGGGCACTATTCCTTCCACTGACACCAATTATGGGGCAATATTCCTCCCACTGATACCAATTATGGGGCAATATTCCTCCTAGTTATACCAATGATGGAGCACTATTTCTCCCCCTGACACCAATGATGGGGAACTATTCCTCCCACTAATACCAATAATGAGACACTATTCCTCCTAGTTATACCAGTGATAGGGCAATATTCCTCCTAGTAATTGCAATGATGGGACACTATTTCTCCTACTGACACCAATGATGGGGCACTATTCATCCCACTGATACCAATGATGTGGCAATATTAGTGCCCCATCATTGGTGTCAGTGGGCGGAATAGTGCCCCATCATTTGTGTCAGTGGGAGGAATAGTGCCCCATCATTGGTGTCAGTGGGAGGAATAGTGCCCCATCATTTGTGTCAGTGGGAGGAATAGTGCCCCATCATTGGTGTCAGTGGGAGGAATAGTGCCCCATCATTGGTACAAGTGGGAGGAATAGTGCCCCATTGTTGGTGTCAGTGGGAGGAACTATGTCCCACTGTTGCTGACAGTGAGGGAATAATGCCCCAAGAGACAGATAAAATGAAGCAAAGGGCCACATCCAGCCCTCAGGGCCATAGTTCGGAGACCACTGCTTCATAGCACTGTGCCGTAACCCAGGACTCCTGCGCACATGCGGCAGCCAGAGCTTGCGAACCAAGAAGGAAGACTGGGTGAAGATGGAAGCCTCTGTAGCGGTGACAGCATGCCTCTGGAGGGCTTCGTTTTAAGGCAAGTCCTTCATAATGTGCTAGCATGCGACACACACCAGCACATTATGCCACTGCCCTAGAGGAGGAATCTTTTTTAAGTGCGGTCTACTACCACTTTAAAATAAAAAATGCAGCTCTAATGCTCACCCATACTTGGCAACATGTCAGTCCAGGTCCTCGGGACACAGTTCCTCTCACATCCAGCCTGCCTCCGGGTGGCCTAGTGACCAGGTGGCCGCGAATACCCACTGGACTGACCCATCCAAGCCCTTGCTCTAATGATATGGGGATTGTCTGCTTGTAGCCCAAGGCACTGCAATGAATGCCTTTTTGAGTTACTGCACGTGCTCAGTAACTCATAAAGGGTGACAAGGTGATTCTGTGACACAGCACCATTGGGACTGAGGTCCAAGATGCGGAACTGTCCCGGCAAATCTAGAACAGTTGCTATCTGCGCTCCCCTAGTCTTCAGCGCTGTCCCCTACAAGGATACTTCAAGGTCCACTTCAAGGATAAATGATGCTGAGTGCAGGCGGTCATGGGCCTTCTCCCTGGGGTGGTGTTACGTCAGTACCCTGCACGCAACACTACAATGATGAAGAGAAGGGGCTGCACACCTACCGTGAACATTATGAGGGGTTTCCCACCATCCCTGATAAATTTAGCATTTTAAAGTATGTAGAATGTAGCACAGTGGCTAAATGGTCAGCACTCCCGCCTGGCAGTACTAGGGTTGCTGGTTCGAATCCCAACCACGACACCACCTGCCTGGAGTTTGCATGTTCTCCCTGTGCCTGCGTGGGTTTCCTCCAGATTCCTCCCACACTACGAAGACATGCTGGGAGGTGAATTGGCTCCTGTCTAAATTGGTCCTAGTATGTGAATTTGAGTTAGGGACCTTAGATTGTACGCCCCTTGAGGGTTAGGGACTGATGTGAATGTACAATATATATGTAAAGCTCTGCATAAATTGACGGCGCTATATAAGTACCTGAAATAAATAATAGGAAAAGCCTGTAGCACCCATCAGCAGCAGTCAATAAGATATTTTCAGCATCAGGAGGTCTATGTTAAATCATGAGGTTGGGCTATCCGCTCCTCCTTTACAGCTGGTGGACTCATCTCCATTTTGCAACCATAGGGCCTACCAGGTTGTCTGCGGCCACATCGTCCAAACTGAATACAACTCCACAGTCCATGGGTGGGTGAACCAGTTCACCTGTAATAATATGGAGACTCAATAGGCACGCTGGATCTTAGAACAGCAGCAGGATCCTCCTTGCTCTGTCTTATGCCCAATGGGCCACAGGAAAAGATAGCGGTCACCTGCCCTCTCTGTGTATGAGGCCCACCAGGGTGAGAAAGCCCTCCACACCATCCGAGCCCACCCATTTACAGAATTCTCAAATCTATGAACTTGCTTTTCTTAATTGCAATTGATAATATAGGTCCAAATGACTGCAAAACAGTCCTCTCCATCAGAACATATTTTTGCCCTAAGCTACTCTCACAGTCCCTTCCTTTTATATGACTGAACTATGCCCCACAACCTAATGGATGACAGCATTCTCATTTAGAGTCTTGGCCTCAAGATACTCTTTCAGTCCTTTCCACTTACATGACTGAACCAGACCCCTCAGTCCTTTCCACTTACATGACTGAACCAGACCCCTCAGTCCTTTCCACTTACATGACTGAACCAGACTCCTCAGTCCTTTCCACTTACATGACTGAACCAGACCCCTCAGTCGTTTCCACTTACATGACTGAACCAGACCCCATTACCTAATGGAGCTCTCTATGGACCATCACTCAAGCAGGTCCACTCCAGTTTTATATAGCTTCAAGAAAGAGGAGATCCAGCCCAGACTGCCTGGCAACATGGCAGAGACTACCGTAAAAGTGACCCTAACTCCCTCTTAGAAGCCAGAACCAAAAAACTCCCTGGATAGAGAACGTATTGACCTGCAATGAGGTATTTGGATGACCGTCTTCTCATTCAGAGTCTTGGCCTCAAGATACTCTTTCAGTCCTTTACACTTACATGACTGAACCAGACCCCATTACCTAATGGAGCTCTCCATGGTCCTGCACTTCGCATCCAACTCAGGATGGCTGGCAACGTGGCAGAGACTACTGTAAAAGTGACCATAACTCCCTCTTAGAAGCCAGAACCAAAAAACTCCCCAGGTAGAGAACATATTGACCTGCAATGAGGTATTTGGATGACCGTCTTCTCATTCAGAGTCTTGGCCTCAAGATACTCTTTCAGTCCTTTCCACTTACATGACTGAATCAGTCCCTATTATCTAATGGAGCTCTCCATAGTCCTGCACTTCACATCCAGCCCAGGATGGCTGGCAACGTGGCAGAGACTACCATAAAAGTGACCCTAACTCCCTCTTAGTAGCCAGAACCAAAAAACTCCCAGGCAAAGAACATATTGACCTGCAATGAGGTATTTGGATGAGTGTTCTCATGCAGAGTCTTGGCCTCAAGATACATTTTCAGTCCTTTCCACTTACATGATGAACCAGACTCCTCAGACCTTTCCACTTACATGACTGAAGCAGACCCCATACCTAATGGAGCTCTCCATGGTCCTGCACTTCACATCCAGCCCAGGATGACTGGCAACGTGGCAGAGACTACCGTAAAAGTGACCATAACTCCCTCTTAGAAGCCAGAACCAAAAGATTCCCAGGCAAAGAACGTATTGACCTGCAATGAGGTATTTGGATGAGTGTTCTCATTCAGAGTCTTGGCCTCAAGATACTCTTTCAGTCCTTTCCACTCACATGACTGAACCAGACCCCTCAGTCCTTTCCACTTACATGACTGAACCAGACCCTATTACCTAATGGAGCTCTTTATGAACCACCACTCAAGCAGGTCCACTCCAGTTTTATATACCTTCAAGAAAGAGGAGATCCAGCCCATACCGGCTGGCAACATGGCAGAGACTACCATAAAAGTGACCCTAACTCCCTCTTAGAAGCCAGAACCAAAAAACTCCCAGGTAGACAACGTATTGACCTGCAATAAGGTATTTGGATGACCGTCTTCTCATTCAGAGTCTTGGCCTCAAGATACTCTTTCAGTCCTTTCCACTTACATGACTGAACCAGACCCCATTACCTAATGGAGCTCTCCATGGTCCTGCACTTCGCATCCAGCCCAGGATGGCTGGCAACATGGCAGAGACTACCGTAGAAGTTACCCCAACTCCCTCTTAGAAGCAAGAACCAAAAAACTCCCAGGCAAAGAACATATTGACCTGCAATGAGGTATTTGGATGAGTGTTCTCATTCAGAGTCTTGGCCTCAAAATACTCTTTCAGTCCTTTCCACTCACATGACTGAACCAGACCCCTCAGACCTTTCTACTTACATGACTGAACCAGATCCCTCAGTCCTTTCCACTTACATGACTGAACCAGACTCCATTACCTAATGGAGCTCTCTATGAACCACCACTCAAGCAGGTCCACTCCAGTTTTATATACCTTCAAGAAAGAGGAGATCCAGCCCATACTGGCTGGCAACATGGCAGAGACTACCATAAAAGTGACCCTAACTCCCTCTTAGAAGCCAGAACCAAAAAACTCCCCAGGTAGACAACGTATTGACCTGCAATGAGGTATTTGGATGACCGTCTTCTCATTCAGAGTCTTGGCCTCAAGATACTCTTTCAGTCCTTTCCACTTACATGACTGAACCAGACCCCATTACCTAATGGAGCTCTCCATGGTCCTGCACTTCGCATCCAGCCCAGGATGGCTGGCAACATGGCAGAGACTACTGTAGAAGTTACCCCAACTCCCTATTAGAAGCAAGAACCAAAAAACTCCCAGGCAAAGAACATATTGACCTGCAATGAGGTATTTGGATGAGTGTTCTCATTCAGAGTCTTGGCCTCAAAATACTCTTTCAGTCCTTTCCACTTACATGACTGAACCAGACCCCTCAGACCTTTCTACTTACATGACTGAACCAGATCCCTCAGTCCTTTCCACTTACATGACTGAACCAGACCCCATTACCTAATGGAGCTCTCTATGAACCACCACTCAAGCAGGTCCACTCCAGTTTTATATACCTTCAAGAAAGAGGAGATCCAGCCCATACTGGCTGGCAACATGGCAGAGACTACCATAAAAGTGACCCTAACTCCCTCTTAGAAGCCAGAACCAAAAAACTCCCCAGGTAGACAATGTATTGACCTGCAATGAGGTATTTGGATGACCGTCTTCTCATTCAGAGTCTTGGCCTCAAGATACTCTTTCAGTCCTTTCCACTTACATGACTGAACCAGACCCCATTACCTAATGGAGCTCTCCATGGTCCTGCACTTCGCATCCAGCCCAGGATGGCTGGCAACGTGGCAGAGACTACCGTAAAAGTGACCCTAACTCCCTCTTAGAAGCCAAAACCAAAAAACTCCCAGGCAAAGAACATATTGACCTGCAATGAGGTATTTGGATGAGTGTTCTCATTCAGAGTCTTGGCCTCAAAATACTCTTTCAGCCCTTTCCACTTACATGACTGAACCAGACCCCATTACCTAATGGAGCTCTCCATGGTCCTGCACTTCCCATGGACAACCACACTAGCAGCACCACGCCAACTTTATATACCTTAAAAAGAAAAAGGAGGCCCAGTCCAGACAGGTTGGAAACATGGCGGAGACTATTGTGAAAGGGACACTAACCCCTTTTTGGAAGCTGGAACCACAAAACTCCCACGTGAACAGAGTCAGGGATTACGGCAGGGAGGTGTCACCAGGTGCTGGCTGAGCCTACCAAGCTCCAACTATAACTAACACATAACCTTTGAGTGGAGTGATCCTTTAAGAAGATGCAATTAGACCCTTGGCCAGCTCTGCTATCAAGAAATGGTTTGGTATACAATGGAGTTCTTCTCCCGATACGCTTTTTCACTCTCAGCTGGGAGCAGATGTGTAGCTCAGCAGCTTTCAGCCTTGGGGGAACTGGCTGAATGGAAGGAACACATGTAAGCCTGAAGTCTGTGTTCCAGCTCGGTCTATAATAAGGCCGGTGTTATGTCATCCTACATCACCGAGACATGTTTTGCAGATCAGACACTCTGACCTCCCGATTCCTTGTAGCTGCAGGCTCTGAGGCTGACACCCCCTCTCTGGCATCTCGCTGCCTAATACGTGCTGCTGGAACATTTTCTGCACTGCATAATGCACCAGCAGACGATAAGATGACTAGACAATCAATGGAAACCTCAAGGCCTCATTCAACGAGGCAAATATGGAAGGTGCAGAAACCCGTGTCGGCCAATCAGAAGATGGTTTACACTGCTCTGCCTGCAACAGATTTTAAAGAGGCAACATCTGCTCAATACAAACTCCATCTAAGTGCTACTTGTCATTGAGGCTCAGTTTACACTCCTGCGACCCGTGCGGCTCACGTTTGCTTGGGCAAAGAAGATCATTCATTTGAATGGGCTGCTGTGCCCGTGTTTTCGCACCACAAATCACAACACACAACAGTACATTGCGTTGTGCCGCAACTCACGTCCGTCAACAAGGTGCATTGGAATGCATTTCTAAATTAATAGCTCCGTATCACACCAATGCATTAAATGCGCATTGCCACACCTTGAGGTATCACATGCTGTAACACAACATGATAGTGTGAATAGGACCTAAAAGCGTAAAAGGAAATATATGTATGGAGAGACAAACAAAGGCTACCCTTGCTGAAATCTAGTGGTGGTTTAGAGCCATTACAACTTGTTTACTTATGTGATTTGGTATTTTCCTTTGTCCTCCTCTCCTGTTTAAAGTGTTACTAAACCCAGGACCGTGCATTCACTATATCCGCTCTCCCCGGACCCTGCATTCATTATATCTGCTCTCCCTGGACCCTGCATTCACTATATCTGGTCTCCCTGGACCCAGCATGCGCTATATCTAGTCTCCCCGGACCCTGCATTCACTATATCTAGTCTCTCAGGACCCTGAATTCACTATATTCGGTCTCCAAAAACCCTGCATACACTGTATCTAATCTCCCGGACCCAGCATCAACTATATCCGCTCTCCCCGGACCCCGCATTCACTATATCCGCTCTCCCTGGACCCCACATCCACTATATCCGCTCTCCCCGGACCCCGCTTTCACTATATACGCTCTCCCTGGACCCCGCATTCACTATATCCGCTCTCCCCGGACCCCGCATTCACTATATCCGCTCTCCCCAGACCCTGCATTCACTATTTACTCTCTCCACGGACTCTGCATTCACTATATCCGCTCTCCCCGGACACTGCATTCACTATATCCACTCTCCCCGGACCCCGCATTCACTATATCCGCTCTCCCTGGACCCTGCATTCACTATATTCACTCTCCCCGGACCCTGCATTCACTATATCCGCTCTCCCCGGACCCTGCATTCACTATATTCACTCTCCCCGGACCCTGCATTCACTATATTCACTCTACCCAGACCCTCCATTCACTATATCCGCTCTCCCCGGACCCTGCATTCACTATATCCACTCTCCTCGGACCCTGCATTCACTATATCCGCTCTCCCTGGACCCTGCATTCACTATATCTGGTCTTCCCGGACCCTGCATTCACTATATCTGCTCTCCCCAGACTCTGCATTTACTATATCCGCTCTCCCCGGACCCTGCATTTACTATATCTGGTCTCCCAGGACCCTGCATTCACTATATCCGCTCTCCCCGGACCCCGCATTCATTATATCCGCTCTCCCCAGACCCTGCATTCACTATATCCTCTCTCCACAGACCCTGCATTCATTATATCTGCTCTCCCCGGACCCTGCATTCACTATATCTGCTCTCCACAGACCCTGCATTCACTATATCCGCTCTCCCCGGACCCTGCATTCACTATATCTGGTCTCCCAGGACCCTGCATTCACTATATCCGCTCTCCCCGGACCCCGCATTCACTATATTCGCTCTCCCCAGACTCTGCATTCATTATATCCAGTCTCCCCGGACCCTGCATTCACTATCTCTGATCTCCCACAGTACACAGAACATGGAAATGCAATTACTTTAGTAAATATAAACTGCTAAATACCTTTTCTCATCAGCAGTTAGAGCAGTCTTGTGACTGGTTAAAGCTTGTAGGTTGAGTTTTCTCTTTCTGCTCTAGGAGGATATGAAACCCTTGGCCCTCTGTCTGGACAACATTGATTGGCCCTGTGCTGATCACATGCACTCTTCGGGAAAAAAAAAAAAAACCTCTCTAGCAGTCATTTGAACAAGAGGAGGGGCAGAGAAGACAGGATCAAACAGCCTTTTCACACAATGCAGATGATTAACCCCTTAGGTCCCACAGTGAGTATAACAAGCATGCTTTACTGCATCTACAGACTGATTGTACTGTTGTGGGTTTAGTAACACTTTAACCCTTTCTCTGCCAGAGTCATTTTGGCACACATTTAAAAAAAAATAAATACATTTTAGGCCTGAAGATATTTAAACCCCCAAATGTTTGTATGATTTTACTGTTGTGGGCTTAGTAATACTTTAACCCCTCCCGGCCCTTTAAGGGTTTCAGAAGCAGGGAGGTGGGGCGGAGTTTAGGGTCATGTGACTGCCGTGACAAGCCGTCACATGATCTGGAAAGGTCCCGATCGAAAGAGGAGATTGGGACCTTTTTGTGAGTACCGGACATGTGTGCTGGGAGCGCGCAGGGCGCGCGCCCTCAGCACATGTCTTTTTTTAATAGACCGCAAATGTGCAGCTGCTCGGCATCTAGGCCCAGACACCGGGAGGCCGCACATTTGCGTTCGGCCGGCGTGAAGCGGTTAAGGCTAGTTAGTTCAAGTAAAACAAAGGGCAACATTTTTTTTTTCCTTTTTGAATAGCACAAGGAGGGTTATAACCCAGGGGCGGACTGACCATTTGGAAACTCGGGCACTGCCCGAGAGCCCGGGGTCAGTAGGGGGCCCCATGAGATGCCCCTGGTACCTTTTTCATAGGCTTTTCTGAGATTGGGCAAGGACACAGGGGCCCCATGATCCCCTATTGCCCGGGGGCCCCATGAGTTGTCAGTCCGCCCCTGTTATAACCTATTATGACAGGTTATTTTTGGAGGGGGGGTGATTTCCCATCGCTTCATGTCCCATAGCCAACACGGGAAGTCATACGAAATCCCTTTAAGTTTAGGGGATCCCCAGTTGTCACAAGAACTAGTGTCCCCACTAGAAGATTTCCCCGCCATTTCTGTTCTGGTGACAACCCAAAATTTGGGTTTTTCTTTCACTTTCTTTGATAACGGTCAACAGGACAAATAGAGGGGGTGACTCTCCCTAACTGGGACACACATACATAACTATCTTTTATGTCGTGATCAGGGGCGGACTGACAACTCATGGGGCCCCCGGGCAATAAGGGATCATGGGGCCCCTGTGTCCTTGCCCAAACTCAAAAAAGCCTATGTAAAAGGTACCAGGGGCATCTCATGGGGCCCCCTACTGTACCCGGGCCCTCAGGCAGTGCCCGAGTTTCCAAATGGTCAGTCCGCCCCTGGTCGTGATCTTATAACGTATAGAAATAATCGCAGCAATGACACACATACAATAGACAGACACTGTGGCTGGAGGGTGGGGGGGGGTCACAGGTGTAACCGACAACGTGTCACATCGGGTTAATGATTGCTGAGTAAGTTCTGTATGTGAATTGGAGAAGCACTTACAGCTGTGCTCATGCCGAAATTGCCAGCCGCGTGCGATCATCCGGCGAGTCATCTTCAGTCATTGCGCATTGCGGCGATCCTGAGATTCTGATTTGTTACTGTGAAATGGAGGAAAACTAATGAGTAGATGATAAATACGTTCATGTGACTATTTGACAATTTCTTCTTTTTTTGCGGGGGGGGGGGGCACCGGCTAAAATGACATTTGAGTGTTACACGGAGAGTTAACCCCTCTAACAGTCTATTCTATCTCTATTTTCTGTTGGTGCTGTGTTCCTGGGTCTTCATTATTAGGGACTCCCACCACCCCTGGTGCTGAATTCCTGCATCTGGAGACTCTGATGGTAAACCTGATGTAAGCGTGAACTCGGATAACGACCTTGATGTAAGGGAAGACTCTGATGGGAACCCTGTTGTAAGGGTGGGGGGGGGGGCTCTGATGGGAACCCTGATGTAAGGGGAGACTCTGATGAGGACCCTGATGTAAAGGGAGGAACTCAGAAGGGGAGAATTCTGATGGAGACCCTGATGTAAGACAGGAATTCTGATGGGGATCCTGATGTAAGTGGGGACTCTTATGGAGGACCCTGATGTAAAGGGGGGGGGACTCAGAAGGGGACTGATGTAAGGTGAGAATTCTAATGGGGATCCTGATGTAAGTGGGGACTCCAATGAGGGCCCTGATGTAAGAGTGGGACTCAGAAGGGGGCTTATGTAAGGCGAGAATTCTGATGGAGACCCTGATGTAAGACAGAAAATTCTGATGGGAATCCTGATGTAAGGGGGGACTCCGATGAGGACCCTGATGTAAGGGGGGACTCCGATGAGGACCCTGATGTAAGGGGGGACTCCGATGAGGACCCTGATGTAAGGGGGGACTCCGATGAGGACCCTGATGTAAGGGGGGACTCCGATGAGGAGCCTGATGTAAGGGGGGGGGGACTCCGATGAGGACCCTGATGTAAGGGGGGGACTCAGAAGGGGACTGATGTAAGGTGAGAATTCTGATGGAGACCCTGATGTAAGACAGGAATTCTGATGGGGATCCTGGTGTAAGGGGGGACTCCAATGAGGACCCTGATGTAAAGGGGGGACTCAGAAGGGGACTGATGTAAGGTGAGAATTCTGATGGAGACCCTGATGTAAGGCAAGAATTCTGATGGTAACCCTGATGTAAAGGGGGACTCCGATGAGGACCCTGATGTAAGGGGGGGGATTCAGAAGGGGACTGATATAAGGCGAGAATTCTGATGGAGATCCTGATGGAAGACAGGAATTCTGATGGCGATCCTGGTGTAAGGGGGGACTCCAATGAGGACCCTGATGTAAGGGGGGGACTCAGAAGGGGACTGATGTAAGGCAAGAATTCTGATGGTAACCCTGATGTAAGGGGGAACTCCGATGAGGACCCTGATGTAAGAGGGGGGACTGATGCAAGGCGAGAATACTGTTGGAGAGCCTGATGTAAGGGGGGATTCTCACAGGAACTTTGATGCAAGGGGAGACCCAGATGTAAGGGGGGGGGGAGGGGGCTCTGATTTATTGTAAGGGGAGACTTTACTTTGTTCAGCTAAAGTTCTTAAAGTTATTTTGTTCTGAATCATATCATGCTGATTGCAAAAAAAAAAAAAAAAATGATTCAAGAAAACACATTCATTCATTTAAAAATGTTTTTTTTTTCGGCCCCCAATTATTTGGAACATACACAATGTGGCCCTTTTACTGAAAAGTTTTCAGACCCCTTCTTTATTAATAAAGGACGTTAACCCCTCGCTCCCCAGCGTCGACCTTTCAGGGTGACAGCGGCGGATGCCAGGGGCTAGAACGTTTTCTAAAAGAAAGTCTCCACGGTTGGATATTCCTCATGTCCTCAGATTATAAATTTCATACTTCTCTGTGATAATATGATGAGCGTCTGGGTGAGGATAATGTAATCAGATACGCCATCGCTGCAGTCTTCACCCCTCCGGGGGCTCCGCTCTTTCATTAGAAGTAAAGAGGAGGAAAGGGGGGGGGGGGGGAGGGTGCCAACAGAGACCTCCAACACAGCGATGTCATCCGGCTTTTGATAGGATAATGGCCTTGCGGCAAACTAGGCTGCCGAGCTCCCGTGTATAATGAGAGCCGCCACAGACCTCGAATGGTGGTATAAACCGGAGCAATTAAAGGGATGAGCTCTACTAAAAGAGTTTCTAGACATCAGAGAGGAAGGCAGCCGCGGAGATACGAGGTCAAGACTCCTACCGGTTTAAAAGCCATTTTCTTTGAAAAAAATAAAAAATTGGCGCCCTGTGAGGGCGGTTCAGTTCTAATTACTGTTGTAACGAGTTTTGCGAAATCTGTGGGGGGAAATAGGCGCAATAAAGTGCGCAAGTTTCATTTGCAGAGGGATGGAGAACATCAAAAAGAGGGTTCGGACGTTGACCTGGCGTTTTGGACCCAACAAGGTTACATTGGCGTTGACTTTAATGGCAAAGAGCCGGTCGTCATTCCGAAAATGGAGGAGGAGTTTCTTCACCCAACAATTTAATGTAATGAAGAGTTAGAGCGAGCAGGATAGAGAGAGCGAGCAAGCAAAAGACAGAGTGAGCTGGAGCAGGGCCCGAGAGTCCGAATGGTCAGTCCACCCCTGCTCCCCAACCCCTCTCCCTCCCCCCACCCATTTGTGTGTGATACTCCTTCTGTGAAGGAACAATTACAGCAGCCTTTCTCAACCAGGGTGCCTTGTGGTTTCTTCAAGGGTGCCTTGGCAAAATGTCTATGAAGAGTTAGAGCGAGCAGGATAGAGAGAGCGAGCAAGCAAAAGACAGAGTGAGCTGGAGCAGCCTTTCGCATCCAGGGTGCCCTGGCAACCCTGGGGTGCCTTGAGGTCTCTTCAGGGGGTGCCTTCGCAAAATGTCTAAAAATGGCCCAAAAACTTGTATACAAGCCAGCGGGTAGAACAAGCCCGCCTTTTAGTTACACAAAGCCACAGGTTTTCATTGTGCGCCATTATGACCTTCTAGCTGCCGGCGTCCTGACAACCAATGACATCATCAGTTGATGAGGAGGATGTCAGCTGCCTGCACAGCATCCTAGTTTGACCCTCCCCCGCCTCTCTCCATCAGTTCTGGGGTCACATTAGCTCAGTGATGGAGAAAAACCGAGGGAGAGGAGAAACATGGGAATACTAGTCAGAACCAGTGCGCAAAAGTGTATTTGCTTTGGAAGAATAAATCACCTCTAATGTTGGGTGTCCTACGTGTGTGGATGTTGCTGCGTAATCTAAAACTATTAGAATCGTTTTTCACATTTTAGAATGGGGTGCCTCAGGACTGTCCATAATTTTCAAGGGTGCCTCAGGACTGTCCATATTTTCAAAAGGTGTCTCAGGACTGTCCATCATTTTCAAGGGTGCCTCGGGACTGTCCATAATTTTCAAGGGAGCCGCGAGACTGTCCATAATTTTCAAGGGAGCCGCGAGACTGTCCATAATTTTCAAGGGTGCCTTGGGACTGTCCATATTTTTAAAGGGTACCTCGGGACTGTCCATATTTTTAAAGGGTACCTCGGGACTGTCCATATTTTTAAAGGGTACCTCGGGACTGTCCATATTTTTAAAGGGTACCTCGGGACTGTCCATATTTTTAAAGGGTACCTCGGGACTGTCCATATTTTTAAAGGGTACCTCGGGACTGTCCATATTTTTAAAGGGTACCTCTGGACTGTCCATCATTTTCAAGAGTGCCTCGGGACTGTCCATCATTTTCAAGAGTGCCTTGGGACTGTCCATCATTTTCAAGAGTGCTTCGGGACTGTCCATAATTTTCAAGGGTGCCTCGGGACTGTCCATAATTTTCAAGAGTGCCTCGGGATTGTCCATAATTTTAAAGGGTGCCTTGGGACTGTCCATCATTTTAAAGGGTGCCTCGGGACTGTCCATATTTTTCAAGGGTGCCTCAGGACTGTCCATAATTTTCAAGGGTGCCTTGACTGAAAAAAGGTCAAGAAACACTGCATTAGAGAGCCAGAAAGCGATAGTGTGAGAAAGGCTAGAGCAACAGGGCTAGAGGGAACTGCAAAGAGAGAGCAAGTGAATGGAACAGAAAGCGAGCAAGTGTGAAGAGAGAGAGAGAGAAAGAGAGCATGAGCTTGATAAGTATAGAGAGCACAAGCCAGATAAAGAGAACACACAAGCGGGCTAGTGAGCGAGCATGAGCAGGAAAGAGAGCAAGCAAGCATGAGTAGGAACGAGAGAGAGAGAGTAATCAGGATAGCAAGCGAGCAAACATGAGCAGGAAAGAGAACGAGAGCAAGCAGAATAGAGAGCGAGTAGGATAGAGAGAGAGAGCAAGCATGAGCAGGAAAGAGAACAAGAGCAAGCAGGATAGAAAGTAAGTGGGATAGAGAGAGCGAGCATGAGCAGGAAAGAAAGCGAGAGCAAACAGGATAGACAGCAAGTGGGATAGAGAGAGCAAGCATGAGCAGCATAGCGAGAAAGAGAGAGAGCACAAGCAAAATACAGAGTGAGCATGAGCGGGGCATGGAGAGAGCAAGTGGGATAGAGTGAAAGTGTAAGAGGGATAGAGAGACAGAGTGAGTGGTATAGAGTGAGAGCATGAGAGAGAACACAAGCAGGGTAGAGAGAGAGCGTGAAAGCATGAGTGGGACAGATAGAGGAAAATTAACAGAGTGAGAGTGCAAGAGGGATAGAGAGAGCATGAGAGAGAGCTCGAGCAGGATAGAGAGTGAGAATGAGTGGGGCATGGAGAGCGCAAGTGGGATAGAGTGAGAGTGTAAGAGGGGTAGAGTGAACGGTATGGAGTGAGAGCATGAGAGAGAGAACACAAGCAGGATAGAGAGAGCGCGCGAGAGCATGAGTGGGACAGAGTGCAAGTAAAATAGAGTGAGAGCGCATGAGGGATAGAGAGAGCATGAGAAAGAGCATGAGCAGGATAGAGAGAGCACGAGCAGGATAGAGAGAGCACAAGTAAAATACACCGAGAGTGCAAGAGGGATAGAGGGAGAATGAGAGAGAGTACAAGCAGGATAGAGAAAGCACGAGCAGGATAGAGAGAGCATGAGCAGGATAGGGAGAGCACAAGCAGGATAGAGAGAGCACGAGTGGGACAGACAGAACACAAGTGGAATAAAGTGAGAGGGCTAGAGAGAGCATGAGCAGGATAGAGAGAGCACGAGCAGAACAGAGAGATAAGCTGGAAAGAGAGCACGATCAGGATAGGCAGAGCACGAGCAGGATAGAGAGAGTATGAGCAGGATAGGGAAAGCACGAGCAGGATAGAGAGATAAGCTGGAAAGAAAGCACGAGCAGGATAGAGAGAGCACAAGCAGGATAGAGAGCGCAAGTGAAGTAAAGTGAAGGCGCAAGCGGAATAGAGCGTGATTGTGAAACTGGGATAGAGAAAATATCAGGTAAGGGGGATAGAGAGAGTAAGCAGGATAGACTGAAGAGCATGCAATTAAGAGCGAGAGTAAGCACGCAGGATACAGAGAGGAGCGTGCAAGCAAGAGTAAGTAGGTTAGCAAGAGACAGCAACATGGACAGAGAGCAAGTGAGCAAACTAGAAGCAAGCAGGATAGAGAAAGCTAACATGATATGGAGAACAGGCCAGAGATAGAGCTGTAGAGATGCTGCCCTGTCAGCCTTCTGCTGTTCATGCATGCTGTCTCCCGGCTCCTGTGTGTGCATGATAGCGATGGTTTTTTTTTAGATTTCATTGCTATTGGATTCTGCTATGAATACTCTGGAGCTAGAAGGCAGCGTGTATCTTGCCAAATATGAGGATTGGAAGCTGACGGGGAAGAATCAGTCAAATCTCTCGGCTCCCAAAGATACCCTCAGATGGAGTCAACCTTCTTCCTACATAATCCTGTACTGTAGAATTTTGATAAACATGGAAGAGATGCGCAAATCTTGCACTCTCCCAATCCTGAGCAGTCCTTCCTCTGGAGAGCCGCCCAACATCGTATCATTTGGTTTTGTCCGTCGCCTGATTTACCGATCGGCTAATGAAGCGCTAAACCTTTGTGCCGCGCTCAGCGACTACGAAGCATTTCACGGCCAACAGCATGTGACTGTACATGTGAGCACAGCTGGCGGCATTCACTAAATATGTACTTTTTCGACATTGTTGATTAATTTGATTTGCCGCACGGATTTTAAGTCTACACCTGTGTTCCAGCAGCCTTGTCCGAGCGCCCACAAAATATTGCTTACGATTCTTTCTTCGAGCAAATCTCTCGCTCTCTTTCCTTCCAGGCAGTTTTTTTTTTGTGTGCCAAGACAGCCGATACACAAGATCTTGTGTGGGTTTGTTGTCTTTGGAAAGCACTCGCGGCTCGCACTTCTGATAAAATGCAAAATGTGATTCTAACAAGCAGGATTGTTTTGGAAGAAAACCAAATAATACAAGTGAAGCTTCGCCTAAATACACTACGAAATAAATGAAATAATACGTTTATTTTACACACACATATATATATATATATACATACACAGTAATCTCCCAGAAGTAAGTCCACCCCTCCCCCAGACTGTATATAATGTATATATATATACCGTATATACGCGAGTATAAGCTGACCCGAATATAAGCCGAGGTACCTAGTTTTACCACAAAAAACTGGGAAAAACTATTGACTCGAGTATAAGCCGAGGGTGGGAAATGAGGCACCTACTAGTCAATGTAAAAAATAAAGTGGGAGGAATAGTGCCCCATCATTGGTGTCAGTGGGAGGAATAGTGCCCCATCATTGGTGTCAGTGGGAGGAATAGTGCCCCATCATTGGTGTCAGTGGGAGGAATAATACCCCATCATTGGTATCAGTGGGAGGAATAGTGCCCCATCATTGGTGTCAGTGGGAGGAATAGTGCCCCATCATTGGTGTCAGTGGGAGGAATAGTGCCCCATCATTGGTATCAGTGGGAGGAATAGTGCACCATCATTGGTATCAGTGGGAGGAATAGTGCCCCATCATTGGTGTCAGTGGGAGGAATAGTGCCCCATCATTGGTATCAGTGGGAGGAATAGTGCCCCATCATTGGTGTCAGTGGGAGGAATAATACCCCATCATTGGTATCAGTGGGAGGAATAGTGCCCCATCATTGGTGTCAGTGGGAGGAATAGTGCACCATCATTGGTATCAGTGGGAGGAATAGTGCCCCATCATTGGTGTCAGTGGGAGGAATAGTGCCCCATCATTGGTGTCAGTGGGAGGAATAGTGCCCCATCATTGGTGTCAGTGGGAGGAATAGTGCCCCATCATTGGTGTCAGTGGGAGGAATAGTGTCCCATCATTGGTGTCAGTGGGAGGAATAGTGCTCCATCATTGGTGTCAGTGGGAGGAATAGTGCTCCATCATTGGTGTCAGTGGGAGGAATAATGCCCCATCATTAGTATCAGTGACACCAATGATGCGGCACTATTCCTCCCACTGACACCAATGACACTTGCTGACCCCTGTTGCAGTATGGTGCTGCTGCAGCCAGCATATGTGGTTGCAGCAGCACCTCTGCACTGCACACTTACTGGCTTTTCCCTCACTCGATTTTCGCGGGTCCGCTCGGCTCCGCCTCCTTGCCCGTGATTGGCCGCCTGTGTACCTTTCCTGAGCTACAGTTCTGGCGGCCAGTCACTGGTGAGGAGGCGGAGCCGAGCGGCAGGAGTGACGGAAGGAGCAGCGCTTCCTGGATGGATCATCTTGGGAGCCAGGTAAGAGACAGCAGCCCTCTGCCCACCCCTGTATGCGCCCCCCTTGACGGAGCCTCGCGCCCCCCCTGGGCAGACGTTGACTTGAGTATAAGCCGAGGGGGCCGTGTTTCAGCACAAAAAATGTGCTGAAAAACTCGGCTTATACTCGAGTATATACGGTATGTATATATATATATATATATACACAGTATCTCCCAGAAGTGAGTCCCCCGGGCTGTATACAATGTGTATATATATATATATATATATATATATATATATATAGAGAGAGAGAGAGAGAGAGAGAGAGAGAGTGTGTATCTCCCAGAAGTGAGTCCACCCCTCCCCCTGACTGTATATAATGTGTATATATATATATATATATATATATATATATATACACATATACATATACACATACACACACACATACATAGTATCTCCCAGAAGTGAGTCCAAACCTCCCCGGACGTATACAATGTATATATTTATATATATATATCTACAGTATCTCCCAGAAGTGAGTCCCCCCCCTTCCCCGGACTGTATACAATGTATATATATATCTACAGTGTCTCCCAGAAGTGAGTCCCACCTCCCCCAGACTGTATACAATGTGTATATATGAGTATCTCTCAAAAATTAGTCCACCCCTCCCCCGGACTGTATACAATATATATCTACAATATCTCCCAGAAGTGAGTCCACAACTCCCCCGGACCGTATACAATGTGGGTATATATATATATATATATATATATATATATATATACACACACCCCTAGAAGTGAGTCCCCTCCTCACATTTTTGTAAATATTTGATTCTCTCTTTTCATGTGACAACACTGCAGAAATGACGCTTTGCTACAATGTGACGTAGTCAGTGTACAGCTTGTATAACATGTAAATTTGCTGTCCCCTCAAAATAACTCAACACACCGCCATTAATGTCTAAACCGCTGGCAACAAAAGTGAGTCCACCCCTAAGTGACAAGGTCCAAATTGGGCCCAATTAGCCATTTTCCCTCCCCGGTGTTATGAGGCTCATTCGTGTTACAAGGTCTCAGGTGTGAATGGGGAGCGGGTGGGTTACATTCGGTGTTATCGCTCTCACTCTCTCATACTGGTCGCTGGAAGTTCAACATGGCACCTCATGGCAAAGAACTCTCTGAGGATCTGAAAAAAAGAATTGTTGCTCTACATAAAGATGGCCGAGGCTATAAGAAGATTGCCAAGACCCTGAAACTGAGCTGCAGCAAGGTGTCCAAGACCATACTGAGGTTTAACAGGACAGGTTCCACTCAGAACAGGCCTCACCATGGTCCACCAAAGAAGCTGAGTGCACGTGCTCAGCGTCATATCCAGAGGTTGTCTTTGGGAAATAGACGTATGCGTGCTGCCAGCATTGCAGACTCAGCCAACAATCAGCTCCAGATAGCTGAAAGAAGGTGTGACGTTCCCTGTGAGGACTGTTACAATTAGAAGACGCCGATGTGAAGCCAAGCTATCTGCAAGACGTCCCCGCAAAGTCCCACTGTTGGGAAAAAGACGTGTGCTGAAGAGGTTACAATCTGCCAAAGAGCACATTGACTGGCCTAAAGAGAAATGGCGCAACATTTTATGGACTGATGAAAGTAAGATTGTTCTTTTTGGGTCTAGTGGGCGGAGACAGTTTGTCAGACGACCCCCAAACACTGAATTCAAGCCACAGTACACTGTGAAGACCGTGAAGCATGGTGGTGCAAGCATCATGATATGGGGATGTTTCTCATACTACGGTGTTGGGCCTATTTATCGCATGTGCTGAAGAGGTTACAATCTGCCAAAGAGCACATTGACTGGCCTAAAGAGAAATGGCGCAACATTTTATGGACTGATGAAAGTAAGATTGTTCTTTTTGGGTCTAGTGGGCGGAGACAGTTTGTCAGACGACCCCCAAACACTGAATTCAAGCCACAGTACACTGTGAAGACCGTGAAGCATGGTGGTGCAAGCATCATGATATGGGGATGTTTCTCATACTACGGTGTTGGGCCTATTTATCGCATACCAGGGATCATGGATCAGTTTGAATACATCAGAATACTTGAAGAGGTCATGCTGCCTTATGCTGAAGAGGAAATGCCCTTGAAATGGGGGTTCCAACAAGACAACGACCCCAAACACACCAGTAAACGTGCAACATCTTGGTTCCAGACCAACAAGATGGACGTTATGGAGTGGCCAGCCCAATCCCCGGATCTTCATCCAATAGAAAACTTGTGGGGTGACATCAAAAATGCCGTTTCTGAGGCAAAACCAAGAAATAGAGATGAACTGTGGAATGTGGTCCAATCATCCTGGGCTGGAATACCTGATCACAGGGGCCAGAAGTTGGGGGACTCCATGCAACACAGATGTACTGCAGTTCTCAGAAACAGTGCGACTACAACCAAATATTCATGAAGTCATTCAAAGGAAAGCAAAATCTTCAAACATTTTTCAGTTTATATAGTGAATGTTTGAGTTTGTAAAGAAGAATACAAACACTGCGATTTTTTTGAACCGTCTAATATTCACTTTTCTTCCATTTTTTTTTAGAGGAACAACACAAATTTGATGTATTTTTCTTCATGTTGTGATTTGGAATAGAATGTGTCGTGTTCCCAATGCATTTGTGTGGATGGAAATAAAAGCTATTTGAAGGATTTTGAGCTTTAGTCACTTTTTTCAACACTCTGCTATTATTTTGAACACAACTGTATATACTTATCTGTTCAAGGTATAGACATTTATTTGAAGGTTATACATTTTTTCGAAGGTTATACATTATTTTAGTTTTATTTTTTCGAGGTATCACGTGGTGCGGAATGTTGGAATAACAAAGTTTGATACACAGGATTGAAATATTTTTGGTGGACTATAATTTAAAAAGATTTTTGGACACTAATTTTTGGACTTTAACTTTATTTGTATACATTTTGGTGTATTTGTGAAGGAAAAGGCTTAATTACTAATATTTGCTTTCAAGGGTGAAAGTGTGACTTTTTCCTGGGCTGCATATTTGGGATCCACTATTAGAATAATTTTAGGTTATAAGTTGCCGAGTAATTTATTGAATAATAGTCTCATCGTTGTGTCTCGTTTTGCCCATACAAATTTTGTAAACCAGAAAACCGGACACATTAGGAATCCTGCGCCAAGTACCTCGCCCGGCTCTGACTCTCTCGCTCTCCAAAGATTGGATTAGCATCAGCAACATATATTTACGATCCCTGGCAGATTGAGTGCAACACGGCTAGATGTTCCAGAGGTGGTTCTTGGCTGTGGTTCAGGAACATTCGTCACCTCGGTCTCCTCTCCAGGCAGGACACAAACCATTTCCCAGCAATGTGGCATCGTACACTCTTCTGGCTCCGATAAAGCCATTCATCACTGGCCGCCCAGGGACACCCATTCTCCAGAAACACTCATGTTTTCTAAGTAACAGATATTTCCCAAGTGTCGGTTTTCATTTTTTTTTACTGTTTTGGGCTAAAATTAACCTCTGCGTGTGTGCTTTTTTTTATTTTTTCATTTTTATGAAAAGTGGAGACAGGGCCAGACCAAAGGAGAGGTAGAAAAGGGAATCTCAAGCTTAGGTGGAGAAGTGGGGTGCACTCTTTGTCCTTTCTGTCTCAAGCGCTGAAGGACCTTGTCCAGGCGCTGGGTAGAGCATTTTTATTGTAGAAAATAAAAACATTGGACTCCAATTCCAAAAAGTCTAGCAGAGTGGGTGGAAGGGGGGCTGAACCCCTATTAACTCAGTAGCCTGGGGTCTCACAAAATTAGAGGTGGTCAAGCCTTTGTCGAAGACAAGGGCGGACTGACAACTCATGGGGCCTCCGGGCAATAGGGGATCATGGGGCCCCTGTGTCCTTGCCCAAACTCAAAAAAGCCTATGAAAAAGGTACCAGGGGCATCTCATGGGGCCCCCTACTGACCCCGGGCCCTCGGGCAGTGCCCAAGTTTCCAAATGGTCAGTCCACCCCTGGTCGGAGACAAACCTGGACCTCAACAAGTAACATAGTAGAGGACAGGATTAACCACTTCAAATCCGGACGCTTTCACTCCCTTCCTGTACAGGCCAATTTTTAGCTTTCAGCGCTATCACACTTTGAAGGACAATTGCGCGGTCATGCAATACTGTATCCATATACATTTTTTAGCATTTTTTTGAGACAGATAAAACTTTATTTTGGTGGTATTTATTCACCACAGGGATTTTTATTTTTTTTGCTATATAAATGAAAATGTCCAAAAATTTTGAAAAAAAGTGTTTTTCTTATAAAAATTTGAAAATAAATAATCTATCTTCATAAATCTTGGTCAAAATTTATTCAGTTATCTTTTCAGTAAAAAAAAAACTTTTTTTTTTTTATATTATTATGTTGTTTTTTTTTATTAACATACTGTCACCCTAGCAGTACAGCGTCACCATAGTGACACTGTACTACTTGTGGGGGGGTGATGAAAATATTTTTTTTTTTTACACTGATTGCTTTTACACCCATAAAGGCTGTAAAATCAATCATTTCTCATTCTCTCTGGCTGCATTCTTGCAGCCATTGAGAAATACTGTGAGAGTTGTGATTGGTCACAGCTTGTCACATAGTACAAGGCTGTTGTGAATAGCCCTGTACCATGTGATCTCTGTGATCATTCACAGATTTCACAGGTAGTAAGCAATGATGTCAGAAGTGACATCTTGCTTACTACTATTCATGTGATTACTGATTGGCCAATCAGTGATGACATGATCGGAACCTCACACAGAGGTTCTGTACAGCGATCGGTGTTCTGCTGTGTCCGGAGGCCTTATTCACACACAGAGATTTATTTATTAAGTCAGTACAGTTTTACTTTTTAAATTTGGCTGGAATTTTGTAGGTTACTTTGTGTTCTTGTCCAGGGGCGGACTGGCCATTTGGAAACTCGGGCACTGTCCGAGGGCCCGGGATCAGTAGGGGGCCCCATGAGATGCCCCTGGTACCTTTTTCATAGGCTTTTTTGAGTTTGGGCAAGGACACAGGGGCCCCATGATCTCCTATTTCCCAGGGGCCCCATGAGTTGTCAGTCCGCCCCTGTTCTTGTCCACTAATAATGTTTTTAGTGTATTTTTAGCAAAAATATAGTCTTAATATTTGGGGGTGGGGGGCTTTCAGGTAGGCTGTATGGGGTCCCTAAAGCTGTTATACAAGAACGTTTGCAAAGTACGGCGATACGAACATTATTACACAAATGTCAAAAGACGGATGCACCCATAAAAATGATCTGGGGCCAGGGTGTCTCAGTCTAGTTACATGTAGATAAAAGGAACTAATCCTGGCAGGCTGGTCCTGCTGGGGTCCCATGATTTCTAACAGCAGCCCTGCCAGGAGTTGTAGCAGTTGCAGAAGTCTGGTGTGGAAGGAATACAAGGTTGGAGGCCAGGAGCACCAGTCAGATTTTCCAACAGAGCCCAAAGGTTGAATGCCAAGGACACCAGCTTGGGTTCTGCTTCAGGATCCAGGGCTGGAGGCCAGGAGCACCAGTCACATTTTCCAACAGACCCAAGGTTGAATGCCAAGGACACCAGCTTGGGTTCTGCTTCAAGATCCAGGGTTGGAGGCCAGGAGCACCAGTCAGATTTTCCAACAGAGCCCAAGGTTGAATGCTGAGGACACCAGCTTGGGTTCTGCTTCAAGATCCAGGGTTGGAGGCCAGGAACACCAGTCAGATTTTCCAGCAGAGCCTAAGGTTGAATGCCAAGGACACCAGCTTGGGTTCTGCTTCAGGATCCAGGGCTGGAGGCCAGGAGCACCAGTCAGATTTTCCAACAGACCCAAGGTTGAATGCCAAGGACACCAGCTTGGGTTCTGCTTCAGGATCCAGGGTTGGAGGCCAGGAGCACCAGTCAGATTTTCCAACAGAGCCCAAGGTTGAATGCTGAGGACACCAGCTTGGGTTCTGCTTCAAGATCCAGGGTTGGAGGCCAGGAACACCAGTCAGATTTTCCAGCAGAGCCTAAGGTTGAATGCCAAGGACACCAGCTTGGGTTCTGCTTCAGGATCCAGGGTTGGAGGCCAGGAGCACCAGTCAGATTTTCCAACAGAGCCCAAGGTTGAATGCCAAGGACACCAGCTTGGGTTCTGCTTCAGGATCCAGGGTTAGAGGCCAGGAGCACCAGTCACATTTTCCAACAGCGCCCAAGGTTGAATGCCAAGGACACCAGCTTGGGTTCTGCTTCAGGATCCAGGGTTGGAGGCCAGGAGCACCAGTCAGATTTTCCAACAGAGCCCAAGGTTGAATGCCAAGGACACCAGCTTGGGTTCTGCTTCAAGATCCAGGGTTGAAGGCCAGGAACACCAGTCAGATTTTCCAACAGAACCCAAGGTTGAATGCCAAGGACACCAGCTTGGGTTCTGCTTAAGCATCCAGGGCCAGGAGCAACGCCTCAGTTTTTCGAATCGGGGGCCGAAGGTTGGAGGCCGGTGGTGCTGGCTTAGGTTTTGCAACAGGGAACAGGAGTTTCAAGCCACTCCACAGCTTTTTAGGCAACTCCTGCGGAAAGTGATATCATCAAAACTAGAGGAAGGTATAGCCATTAGCACATACATGTGACCAAATACCAAGTGTAAGTCTACATCTAACTTGGATACAGGCCTTAAACTTGGTAGAGTGGCCAAAAACCACATTGTCAGGTTCATCCCCATCAACAGGGGACAATCTCACAACAAATGACACGAAGCTCCGAATATAACACAAGTATATTTCCTGGTGACTATACTCTTGATCTCTACGTATCCTCACATGGGCGACAGAACTTCACTATACCTAGATTTTTAACCTCTGGAAGAACCGCTCAAGTTCCCCCTCATGGCCAGAACCCTCACATTCCCCAAAAGTCAGACATAAGCAGCATATTTGTACCCTGTGAGAAAAGCTGGTCCTCAGTTCCTGATGCATCTGGTTGTAAGCTCGCGTATCAAGTCCCCTTGCTCTACATCTCTCTCATCAGTGCTCCCTGAACTCTGGCATTTGTACAAGTTCTTTGATGGTGACAGTAATAGCTTGGGGCCTACTCAAGAGAATTGCTGTGAAACCTGGTCTTTATTAATCTTTTTCATGAGCCGTCAAAGGGACCAGAGTATAGGATACGTGCCATCATCCTAACAGCACCTATTAATTACACTGTATTCAATAAGGAATTTAAAGTAATTGTAACCAGACATGAAAAATGAACAAAGCATATCCCTCTACAGCGCGTACTTGTCTCAAATGAGAGCACTAAGTGTCAATTCTGTCTGCTGCCTCCTTCCTCTGCTATTAGCATGAGTCACTTCTGACAAGTTTTCCTGACACCAAGAGAAAAAAAGGTGACAGGGTAGGGACCTCCAGCACACAAACTGTGTTTGCCAGCCTCAGCTCTGTTGCATTGTGCGGTGTAAAGGGGGGGTGTTCCTTCTCACTGAGCTCTACAGAGTGTAACTTCAGCTTCCTGCCCCCTGCTTTCTGGAAGCTCAGACAAGCTGTATAAATTATGGACTTTGAACAGATGTACAGAAGAGAAGGCTGCAGATAAACAGGTACAACTTATGTAGGAGGATTTCTGTCATCTCTGTGTTATCACCTGAGGCTATTGGGTATATGTAAAGGTTTACACTTCATTGGGTATATGTAAGGATTTACACTTCATTAGATAGAACCCCTCATAATGGGCACAGAGGGTGTACAGACCCAGGAATTCAGCACAGAGATGGTGGGAACCCCTCATAATGGGCACAGCAGGTGTGCAGACCCAGGAACTCAGCAGAGGGATGGTGGGAGCCCCTCATAATGGGCACAGCGGGTGTACAGACCTGGGAACTCAGCAGAGGGATGGTGGGAGCCCTTCATAATGGGCACAGAGGGTGTGCAGACCCAGGAAATCAGCACAAGGATGGTGGGAACCTCTCATAATGGGCACAGTGGGTGTACAGACCCGGGAACTCAGCACAGGGATGGTGGGAACACCTCATAATGGGCACAGAGGGTGTACAGACCCGGGAACTCAGCACAGGGATGGTGGGAACACCTCATAATGGGCACTGCGGGTGTACAGACACGGGAACTCAGCAGAGGGATGGTGGGAGCCCCTCATAATGGGCACAGAGGGTGTACAGACCCAGGAACCAGCAGATTGATGGTGGGAGCCCCTCATAATGGGCACAGAGGGTGTACAGACCCAGGAACCAGCAGATTGATGGTGGGAGCCCCTCATAATGGGCACAGAGGGTGTACAGACCCAGGAACCAGCAGATTGATGGTGGGAGCCCCTCATAATGGGCACTGCAGGCATACAGACCTGGAGAACAGAAGAATGCTGTAGCCCCTCATAATGGGCACGCCACGAGTGCAGACCTGGGAACTCAGCACAGAGATTCCACCAGTTGAGTCCCTGATGGACAGAATAGACTCTCAGGGGCTTTAACTCCTTAGCATATACCAAAAACTTGAAAAATCAGTAAATTGGTGGACTGAGGCTTTAGATATATTCAATTAAGACAAATCTAAAAAAAAAAAAAAAAAAGGAGCCTCTGACTTTCACATGACTTTTTGTTGTAGATGAATCTCCTCCAACGACTTCTTTCTGTCTCCTCTCACTGATGAAACAGGTTGACTTGATATCATCAACCTAATTCACATGTCCTGCAGGAATCTCCCCGGATTCTCCTCTGGGCGGTACAGATGTGTCTCCATCTCTGCTCCAATTAATCTTCATCTCACAGCTGGACACCAGATACCAATTAGGGACCCAGGAACAGAGGAATCGCAGCCTGCTAACAACCCCCCAGCAACCCTTCTCATCGTGTGAAGTTCCTGGTACAGTTAGCCCTGTTCTGCCCATTCTCGCTCCATCTCATACCGGGGGGGGGGGGAAACAGACGCATCAGATGCTGCGGGCCCATTGCTAGCCCTCAATCATAGATACTTAGCGTTTTTTTTCCCTCCCAGCCCTCCATGATGGGATCATTTTAATACTGGGGCAGATATATACAATATGATCACATCTAACCCACATGGAAGAAAAATATATTTAAAAAATATTCTTCCCAAATATATTGACATATATTTGAAATTCTACAATTTTGGCATACTATATATATATATATATACCAGGGGCGGACTGACAACTCATGGGGCCCTCGGGCAATAGGGGATCATGGGGCCCCTGTGTCCTTACTCAAACTCCAAAAAGCCGATGAAAAAAGGTACCAGGGGCATCTCATGGGGCCCCCTACTGACCCCGGGCCCTCGGGCAGTGCCCGAGTTTCCAAATGGTCAGTCCGCCCCTGATATATACACATACACACACACTGTATGTTGAAATGCATTTTTTATATATTACAAATTATATGAAAAAAAAATTTTTTTTTCAATATATGCTTCAGATTTTTTTTAAAAACATATAAAAAAGTTATTTTAACATATTTTAATACTGAGGCAGATATATACAACATGATCACATCTAACCCACATGGAAGAAAAATATATTTAAAAAATATTTTTCCTGAATATATTGACATATATTTGAAATACTACAATTTTGGCATACTATATATATATATATATATATATATATATATATATATATATATATATATATATATATATACGTACAGACATATATATACATACACACACATACATACATATACATACACACACTGTATGTTAAAATGCATTTTTATATATTACAAAATATATGAAAAATATATATATTTTTTCAATATATCCTTCAGATTTTTTTTTAAAAACATATAAAAAAGTTATTTTAACATATTTTATTACTGCGGCAGATATATACAACATGATCACATCTAACCCCCATGGAAGAAAAATATATTTTAAAAATTTTCTTCCCAAATATATTGACATATATTTGAAATACAGCAATTTTGGCATACAATATAATATATATATATATATACATACACACACACACACATATACACACACATATACCACATATACACACACACACACACATATATATATATACATACACACACACTGTATGTTAAAACGCATTTTTTATATATTACAAAATATATGAAAAATATATTTTTTTTTCAATATATGCTTCAGATTTTTTTTAAAAACATATAAAAGAGTTCTTTTAACACATTTTAATACTGAGGCAGATATATACAACATTATCACATCTAACCCAGATGGAAGAAAAATATATTTAAAAAATATTTTTCCTGAATATATTGACATATATTTGAAATACTGCAATTTTGGCATAATATATATATATATATATATATACACACACACACATACGCACAGTATATATACTGTATGTTGAAATGCATTTTTTGTATATTACAAAATATAAGAAAATTATTTTTTTTTCAATATATGCTTCAGATTTTTTTTAAACATATAAAAAAGTTATTTTAACATATATTTTTACATATATTTGTAAATGCATTCCAAAAAATGTAGATTAAATATAATTTTTAAAGACATACAGTATATTTGAAAATGTATTTTTAAAAATATTTTTCATATATTTTGTAATACTGTGTATAAAAAAATGCATTTCAATCACAGCCAATGAGGAAGGAATGGGGGAGAGCCACGCTGTGCCTGTTTATGGACGCACTCTATCCTTCACCCTATCCAAAACAAATAAATAATAAAATAATATACCACGCAGTAAAGTGCATAACACCGCAATACATATGTGTGGAGAGGGATTTGATCTTTTTTTTTTGCATTCTAAAAAGATCAAATCGAATAAAGTTTCTCCAAAATAGAACGCACTACAAACCCCGTATGAAAAAAGAAGGAACATTTTTCCAACCTGTCTGAACATTTCCTCTTTGATTTGAACTTGAAAAGATCATTTAAACAAAAGATGAAACAATACCCGGCGTATCTCGCCTTTTGGCAGAGACAAACAGAACATCGAGCGTACAGACTGAGCGGGGGGCACCGCGGAGCCCCCCTTTCCTTTGCCGCTATTTACAGAAACTAATGCCAAGTATGAACTAGTCGGCAAAGGGCCATTCAAAGCCGTGCGCTGCGGCAATGTGCAACATGCAATGAGAGTGCCCAGCAGAGTGCCCCCCACTTCTGAGAGTACCCAGCAGCGTGCCCCCCACTTCTGAGAGTACCCAGCAGAGTGCCCCCCACTTCTGAGAGTGCCCAGCAGAGTGCCCCCCACTTCTGAGAGTGCCCCCCACTTCTGAGAGTGCCCAGCAGAGTGCCCCCCACTTTTGAGAGTACCCAGCAGCGTGCCCCCCACTTCTGAGAGTGCCCAGCAGAGTGCCCCCCACTTCTGAGAATACCCATCAGAGTGCCCCCCACTTCTGAGAGTGCCCAGCAGAGTGCCCCCCTTACTTCTGAGAGTGCCCAGTAGAGTGCCCCCTTACTTCTGGAGAGTGCCCAGCAGAGTGCCCCCCTTACTTCTGGAGAGTGCCCAGCAGAGTGCCCCCCTTACTTCTGGAGAGTGCCCAGCAGAGTGCCCCCCTTACTTCTGGAGAGTGCCCCCCCTTACTTCTGAGGGTTCCCAGCAGAGTTCCCCCCACTTCTGAGAGTACCCAGCAGAGTGCCCCCCCTACTTCCAAGAGTGCCCAGCAGAATGCCCCCCCCCTTACTTCTGAGAGTGCCCAGCAGAGTGCCCCCCTGACTTCTGAGAGTGCCCAGCAGAGTGCCCCCCTACTTTTATTGCTGGGCAGTCTGGGAAGTAAGGGGGGTACTTTTAGAAGTAAGGGGGGCACTCTGCTGGGCACTCTCAGAAGGAAGGGGGGCACTCTGCTGGGCAGTCTGGGAAGTAAGAGGGGCACTCTCAGAAGTAAGGGGGCACACTCAAAAGTAAGGGGGGCACTCTTGTGGAAGCCCCTGGATGACTTTGGGCATTCTCAGATGTAGGGAGGGTACTCAGGAATATAAGGAATACTCTGATAGGCACTTCTGGATGTAGGGCGAGACTCTGCTGGGCACTCCAAGAACTTCATCTTATCCCCTAAATATGGGTGTAACACGACGCATGGCCCAAAGCCTGGACTTTGCTTTATCTCACCCCTAAATGTGGGTGGAACATGACGCATGGTCCAAAGCCCGGACTTTGCTTCATCTCATCCCCTAAATATGGGTGGAACATGACGCATGGTCCAAAGCCTGGACTTTGCTTCAACTCATCCCCTAAATATGGGTGGAACACGACGCATGGTCCAAAGCCTGGACTTTGATTCATCTTGTCCCCTAAATATGGGTGGAACACGATGCATGGCCCAAAGCCCGGACTTTGCTTTATCTCACCCCTAAATGTGGGTGGAACACGACGCATGGTCCAAAGCCCGGACTTTGCTTTATCTCACCCCTAAATGTGGGTGGAACACGACGCATGGTCCAAAGCCCGGACTTTGCTTTATCTCACCCCTAAATGTGGGTGGAACACGACGCATGGTCCAAAGCCCGGACTTTGCTTTATCTCACCCCTAAATGTGGGTGGAACACGATGCATGGCCCAAAGCCTGGACTTTGCTTCATCTCATCCCCTAAATATGGGTGGAACACGACGCATGGCTCAAAGCCTGGACTTGGCTTCATCTCATCCCCTCAATATGGGTGGAACACGACGCATGGCTCAAAGCCTGGACTTGGCTTCATCTCATCCCCTCAATATGGGTGGAACACGACGCATGGTCCAAAGCCTGGACTTTGCCTTCAACAAATAATGATACGCGTTCAAAGATGCAAAAGTGTCAAACAGCCCCAAAAAGAGACAAAGAATAAAGTCTCTCTCTGCCTGCTCCAGCAAAGTCCGTTCTTCTTCTTGGAGACACTTTGAAGCCCGAGGCTGAACAAGACATTTCTCCCAGAGAGCGGGCATTTCATTGCTGGCCTGGTTACAGACACAAAGCATCGTTCACTGTCACTGTACGGAGCTCTGCTCTATTTACAAGGAGGAGATGAGGCCTCGCAGGACCTTCAGAGCAAAACACTCCGGGAGGGGAGAAACCTTTTAGCTCAAGGAGACTCTTTCCAGGTAATGTGTTATTAATAATTCTCCGAAGAGATCAGAAGACGCTATGGGGGGGGGGCGCTTCCTGGAAATGGAATGTGGGTTAGAGGAAGACAACGACGGCACTGGAATTACATTGTTACGCAAACCCAAAAATCGATTTATTTCAGTACGTTCCTCCATTACAAGGTCATCTTTCAATGCTTTAGCCCAGGGGTGGGCAAACTGTGACTCTCCAGCTGTTGTAGAACTACATTTCCCATGAGGCATTGCAGAGCCTGGAAGTTACAATCATGACTCTAGTTACAGCTAGGCATGATGGAACGTGTAGTTCTGCACAGGGGCGGACTGACAACTCATGGGGCCCCCGGGCAATAGGGGATCATGGGGACCTTGTGTCCTTGACCAAATTAAAAAAAAGCCTATGAAAAAGGTACCAGGGGCATCTCATGGGGCCCCTTACTGACCCCGGTTGTTCGGGTAGTGCCCGGGTTTCCATATGGTCAGTCCGCCACTGGTTCTGCAACAGCTGGAGAGCCGCAGTTTGCCCATCCCTGCTTTAGCCGACAATTACACCGTCATGCAACACTGTACTTAATTACAGTAGAAACATTGTTGCATGACGGAGTAACCAGTGGTGTATTTAGGTTTCATGCTGCCCTAGGCAACACAAAAATTGGCTCCCCCCCCCCCCCATGGATAGACCCTGACACCGAGCCAGGGGCGGACTGACAACTCATGGGGCCCCCGGACAATAGGGGGTCATGGGGCCACTGTGTCCTTGCCCAAACTCAAAAAAGCCTATGAAAAAGGTACCAGGTGCATCTCATGGCGCCCCCTACTGACCCCGGGCCCTCGGGCAGTGCCCGAGTTTCCAAATGGTCAGTCCGCCCCTGCACCATGAAGAGAGCCTGGCATTGACCAAGAACACCCCAGCCCCCCACCCGAGAGAGCCTTCCACTACCACCGCCCCCCATACACTGGCAACCCCCACCCCGGTGAGAGAGAAGACACTCATCTTCACAGCTCCTGACATCCCCGGGAACAAGAGTCAGACTCTGCATACACCATCAAGCAGCCCGCAGCCTCTCTCAGATCCCACCTGGTCCCCATGCTGCATGTGTCCCTTCTTCCATCCCTTCCTTTGGGGGGCGGCGCTGCCCCCCTGAAAGATGCCGCTGCCCCCCTGAATAATGCCGCTGCCCCCCTGAATAATGCCGCTGCCCCCCTGAAAAATGCCGCCCTAGGCAAATGCCTTGTTTGCCTTGTGGTAAATACACCCCTGGGAGTAATTGATGTTACTCACAGCTCCAGACATCCCCTGGAATGAGAGTCAGGCTCTGCATACGCGGGCAAGCAGCACACAGCCTCTCTCAGATCCCACTTGGTCCCCGTGCTGCGTCTGTCTCTTCTTCTGTCCCTTCTTCCGGGGAGCAGTGCTGCCCCCCTGAAAAATGCCGCCCTAGGCAAATGCCTTGTGGTAAATATGCCCCTGAGCCTGGTGATAGTAGTAGCTTAGGTCAAGCTCAACCATTGAGGGAACTAGTCCCCATGCCGCGTCTGTCTCTTCTTCTGTCCCTTCCTCTGTCCCTTCCTCCGAGGAGCGGTGCTGCCCCCCCTGAAAAATGCCGCCCTAGGCAAATGCCTTGTGGTAAATACACCCCTGGGAGTAATTGATGTTAAACAGCGAAGCTCTGCCCTATATACGTACATAAGACCTCAAAAAAATACAGATTGCGAATTCGTGAAATGTGCTTCCTTTACAATTGACACCATTTATATAATGTGAACAAATATAATAAACAAATAATTCCTAAATTATAGTCTCCTAACCACTCGCCCTCCTGAGGATTTCCCCCACTTCCTGACCAGGCCCTTTTTTTCCTTGCGGCACTGTGCTACTTTAACAATTGTGAGGTCATGCGACACTGCACCCAAATTAAATTTACATCCTTTTTTTCCCCACGAATTGAGCTTTCTTTTGGTGGTATTTGAACACCTGTGTGCTTTTTATTTTTTGCACTATAGAAAAAAAAAAAAAAGACAATTTTGAGAAAAAAAAACTATATTTTTTACTATAAAACATGTCCAGTGAAAAAAATGTAAAAAATCAAATTTCATCAAAATGTATTCTGCGACATGTCTTTGCTAAGCAAAAAAATCACAATACGTGTAAATTAATTGGTTTACGTGAAAGTTATAGCGTTTACAAATGGCGGTATATATACTGGGTTTTTCAAATAAAATTTTTTTTATACTAGTAATGGTGGCGACTTAAAAGAAACCCGACAATTTTGAGAAAAAAACTATACAGTATTTTTGACTTTTTGCTATATACGTCCAATATAAAAGAATTAAAAAAAAATCTAATTTTGTCATAAATATTGGCCAAAAAGTATTCTGCGACATGTTTTTGCTAAAAAAAAATCCCAATACGTGTAAATTAATTGGTTTACATGACAGTTATAGTGTTTAGAAATGGCGGTATAGATACTGGATTTTTCAAATAAAATATTTTAATACTAGTAATGGTGGCGATCAGCAACTTAAAAAAAAAAAAACGACAATTTTGAGAAAAAAACTATACAGTATTTTTTACTTGTTGCTATTTTTTTTTTTTATAAATATTTATTAATTTTCAACCAAATACAAATCACAATCACCTTCTTCTATAAAAAAAAACATCAAATCAATATATTCCAATTGACATAATTTATCTATATCCCACTTTACTTGTTGCTATTAAACATGTCCAATATAATTTTTTTTTTTAAAAATCAAATTTTGTCATCAATTTTGGCCAAAATGTATTCTGCTCCATGTTTTTGCTAAAAAAAAAATCCCAATATGTGCAAATTAATTGGTTTACGTAAAAGTTATAGCGTTTACAAATGGCGGTATATTTACTCGATTTTTAAAATCATTTTTTTTTATACTAGTAATGGTGGCGATCAGCAACTTAAAAAAAAAACGACAATTTTGAGAAAAAAAACTATACAGTATTTTTTACTTGTTGCTATTAAACATGTCCAATATAATTTTTTTTTTAAAAAATCAAATTTTGTCATCAATTTTGGCCAAAATGTATTCTGCTCCATGTCTTTGCTAAAAAAAAATCCCAATACGTGCAAATTAATTGTTTACGTGAAAGCTATAGCGTTTACAAATGGCGGTATAGATACTGGATTTTTAAAATAACTTTTTTTTTTATACTAGTCATGGTGGAGATCAGCGACTTAAAAAAAAAAACGACATTTTTGAGAAAAAAAACTATACAGTATTTTTTACTTTTTGCTATTAAACATGTCCAATAAAATTTTTTTTTTTTTTTAAATCCAAAATGTTGTCATTAATTTTGCCCAAAATTTATTTTTCTCCATGTCTTTGCTGAAAAAAAATCCCAATACGTGCAAAGTAATTGTTTATGTGAAAGTTATAGCGTTTACAAGTGGCGGTATATATACTGGATTTTTAAAATACATTTTTTTATACTAGTAATGGTGGCGACTTAAAAAAACAAAACAATAATTTTGAGAAAAAACTATACAGTATTTTTGACTTTTTGCTATTAAACGTGAAATATAAAAATAAAAAAAAAAAAATCTAATTTTGTCATCAAGCTTTGTTAGCATCAGACAGGCGTTTGGGAAGCGTTTTTTGAAAATTCTACACAAGGCAGCACTCTGAAGCATTAGCGTCGCGGAAAAATTGACACCTCGAGTTGAGTCAGGACAGGTTGAAGCCTCCTGTTCACGTCTATGGTGATGCTCCTCAAATGCCTGGCAGGCGTTAATACCATTAAACTTCATTATAGGCGTTTGTGGTGCGGTTTTAAAACTTGGAAAATAATTCCTCAAAAATGCGCATAGGGCGTTTGAGGAGTGTTAAAAACGCTTCCCAAACGCCTGTCAAACGCTATAGAGGCGTCTGGCAAGAGATAGAAATCAGTCAAGTGTGAATGAGCCCCAAAGATAATAATGACCAGCTCTATGCATTGCATTGATTTTAGCAAACTTTTTTTTTTTTTTTTGCAGATTCTTACCTTTCCCAATTCTGAAGATGTTGGTTTGGTTATGTTCTTTCTCAGCTTGATTCATCAGTGGGAGGGTCTGCCTTCATTGTTCCCACCTGGAGCAATCTGCAGGGGCTGTGTTCCTTAAAGGTAACCTGAATGGGGACAAAAATTCATGTTTATTATATTCATTTAACCCCTTCCAGTCCGGACACTTTCACCCCCTTCCAGTCCGGACACTTTCACCCCCTTCCAGTCCGGACACTTTCACCCCCTTCCAGTCCGGACACTTTCACCCCCTTCCAGTCCGGACACTTTCACCCCCTTCCAGTACGGACACTTTCCCCCCCTTTCAGTCCGGACACTTTCACCCCCTTCCAGTCTGGACACTTTCACCCCCTTTCAGTCCGGACACTTTCACCCCCTTCCAGTCCGGACACTTTCACCCCCTTCCAGTCCGGACACTTTCCCCCCCTTTCAGTCCGGACACTTTCACCCCCTTCCAGTCCAGACACTTTCACCCCCTTCCAGTCCAGACACTTTCACCCCCTTCCAGTCCAGACACTTTCACCCCCTTCCAGTCCGGACACTTTCACCCCCTTCCAGTCCAGACACTTTCACCCCCTTCCAGACCGGACACTTTCACCCCCTTCCAGTCCAGGCCAATTTTCAGCTTTCAGCGATATCACACTTTGAATGGCAATTGCGCGGTCATGCAACACTGTACCCGTATGAATTTTTTAGCATTTTTTTGAGACAGATAAAACTTTATTTTGGTGGTATTTATTCACCACTGGGATTTTATTTTTTTTTTGCTATATAAATGAAAATGTCCAAAAATTTTGAAAAAAAATGTTTTTCTTGTACAATTTTGCAAATAAATAATCTTTCTTCATAAATCTTGGCCAAAATGTATTCAGGTATCTTTTTAGTAAAAAAAAAAAAAAAACCCAAATTAGTTTATAACCAAAAATTATAATTTTTTTACAATTTTTATTTACGTTTTTATTTTATTTTTGATATTATTTATGGGGGTTTTTTAAACATACTGTCACCCTAGCAGTACAGTGTCACCATAGTGACACTGTACTACTTGTGGGGGGTGATGAAGATTTTTTTTTTTTTACACCGATTGCTTTTATACCCATATAGGCTGTAAAAGTAATCATTTCTCTTTCTCTCTGGCTGCATTCTTGCAGCCATTTAGAAATACTGTTTGATTGGTCACAGCTTGTCACTTGTCATTTTGGTGGTATTTATTCACCACTGGGATTTTCATTTTTTTTTTTGCTATATAAATGAAAAAGTCCAAAAATTTTGAAAAAAATGTGTTTTTCTTATACAATTTTGCAAATAAATAATATTTCTTCATAAATCTTGGTCAAAATGTATTCAGGTATCTTTTTAGTAAAAAAAAAAATAATAACCCAAATTAGTTTATAACCAAAAATTATAATTTTTTACAATTATTATTTACGTTTTTATTTTATTTTTGATATTATTATGTATGGTTTCTTTTTAAACATACTGTCACCCTAGCAGTGCAGTGTCACCATAGTGACACTGTACTACTTGTGGGGGGTGATGAAGATTTTTTTTTTTTTTATTTATTATAGGCTGTAAAAGTAATCATTTCTCTTTCTCTCTGGCTGCATTCCTGCAGCCATTGAGAAATACTGTTCGATTGGTCACAGCTTGTCACATGGTACAAGGCTGTTGTGAATGGCCCTGTACCATGTGACCTTGGTAATCATTCACAGATTTCACACGTAGTAAGCAATGATGTCAGAAGTGGCATTTTACTTACACCTATTCATGTGATCACTGATTGGCCAATCAGTGATCACATGATCAGGACCTCACACAGAGGTCCGGTACAGCGAACGGTGTTCCTCTGTGTCCGGAGGACACAGCAGGCACCGGATCGCGGTGATGTGCGCTCCCAGGGAGCACGCACAATCCAAAATGGCGGGCGCCATTTATGAACGGCAACCCACCCCTGCACTGCCACCGTCCGGCCGCTTATATACAGCGGCCAGACGGGAAGTGGTTAAAGGCACAACTTACACACCGGCCACATCGGTTGCGACTTGACATGCGACTTGAAAATCGCATGCCAAGTTGCACCCTATTGTCCGCAATCAGAGCGGTCATATCGGTGCGGTTCCGACTTATTAAATAAAAAAAACAAACAAAAAAAATTTGAATCCACCCGATGACACAGCCGAGACATTTCCACCCGTAACGGAAATATTGGTTGTGAGCAGACGGAGCTGAAGGTGGCTGAAAGCCGCAATGTCCTTTTCTAAGTGTTGTTTTTCCCTTTGTGTCGGTCGGCGCGGCGCTCTCATTTCACAGGGAATTGATCTCCCTCCTGGCATGAAAGCTTCACATCCAGATCCTTCCTTCCATCACTCCGCCGCACTTTGCCGCCTCTTATGTTTGCTCTTCTATTTTTACATCTAATACGGAGGTCAGCCGGCACTCAGGACTCCGAGCTCAGCCTACCGGTAAGAGAAGGAGCCTGACAACCCAACGCTGCAGCTTAACAGACCGGGCCGGCGCTGCAACGCCTGATATTAAAGGGAACCTGTCTTCAGATATCATTTATTTATACCAGGTACTTATATATCGCCGTCAATTTACATATATATTGTACATTCACATCAGTCCCTAACCCTCAAGGAGTGTACAATCCAAGGTCCCTAACCCTCAAGGGGCGTACAATCCAAGGTCCCTAACCCTCAAGGGGCGTACAATCTAAGGTCCCTAACCCTCGAGGGGCGTACAATCTAAGGTCCCTAACCCTCGAGGGGCGTACAATCTAAGGTCCCCAACCCTCAAGGGGCGTACAATCTAAGGTCCCTAACCCTCAAGGGGCGTACAATCTAAGGTCCCTAACCTTCAAAGGGCGTACAATCTAAGGTCCCTAACCCTCAAGGGGCGTACAATCTAAGGTCACTGACCCTCAAGGGGCGTAAAATCTAAGGTCCCCAACCCTCAAGGGGTGTACAATCTAAGGTTCCTAACCCTCAAGGAGCGTACAATCTAAGGTCCCTAACCCTCAAGGGGTGTACAATCTAAGGTCCCTAACCCTCAAGGGGCGTACAATCTAAGGTTCCTTACCCTCAAGGGGCGTACAGTCTAAGGTCCCTAACCCTCAAGGAGCGTACAATCCAAGGTCCCTAACCTTCGAAGGGCGTACAATCTAAGGTCCCTAACCCTCAAGGGGCGTGCAATCTAAGGTCCCTAACCCTCAAGGGGCGTACAATCTAAGGTCCCTAACCCTCGGGGGGCGTACAATCTAAGGTTCCCAACCCTCAAGGGGCATACAATCTAAGGTCCCTAACCTTCGAGGGGCGTACAATCTAAGGTCCCTAACCCTCAAGGAGCGTACAATCCAAGGTCCCTAACCTTCGAAGGGCGTACAATCTAAGGTCCCTAACCCTCAAGGGGCGTGCAATCTAAGGTCCCTAACCCTCAAGGGGCGTACAATCTAAGGTCACTAACCCTCAAGGGGCGTACAATCTAAGGTCACTGACCCTCAAGGGGCGTAAAATCTAAGGTCCCCAACCCTCAAGGGGTGTACAATCTAAGGTTCCTAACCCTCAAGGAGCATACAATCTAAGGTCCCTAACCCTCAAGGGGTGTACAATCTAAGGTCCCTAACCCTCAAGGGGCGTACAATCTAAGGTTCCTAACCCTCAAGGGGTGTACAATCTAAGGTCCCTAACCCTCAAGGGGCGTACAATCTAAGGTTCCTAACCCTCAAGGGGTGTACAGTCTAAGGTCCCTAACCCTCAAGGAGCGTACAATCCAAGGTCCCTAACCTTCGAAGGGCGTACAATCTAAGGTCCCTAACCCTCAAGGGGCGTACAATCTAAGGTCACTGACCCTCAAGGGGCGTAAAATCTAAGGTCCCCAACCCTCAAGGGGTGTACAATCTAAGGTCCCTAACCCTCAAGGGGCGTACAATCTAAGGTTCCTACCCTCAAGGGGCGTACAGTCTAAGGTCCCTAACTCACATTCATACATACACATTTTAGGGCCAATTTAGACAGGAGCCAATTCACCTACCAGCATGTCTTTGGAGTGTGAGAGGAAACCGGAGTACCTGGAGGAAACCCACGCAGGCACAGGGAGAACATGCAAACTCCAGGCAGGTGGTGCCGTGGTTGGGATTCGAACCAACAACCCTAGTACTGCCAGGCGGAAGTGCTAACCACTAAGGCCAGCTACATGGATCGATTTTCGAACGATTAAAAAAAGCTGGCACAGGCAACACACTTCTCAAAGTTTTGCCTGACTCTACCGAATCATCTAGGAAGCACAAGGAGGTAAGTGAGCGCTAAAATGGCTAGCTGCTGAAACACCAAAAAGGTACCGAATTATCCATCATTTTGGAAAGCGAAACTGTAATGCCGGCCATACATGGTTCAAATTCCGAACGATTTTCATACGAAAATCGGACGTAAGAATAATCGGTTGATTTTCGATCTGTTAGTGGGGAAATGGCACCGGACGATTTTCATAGTTCCTCCCCATTTTTTTTTTTGGGTATGCTGGAAAATGCGTGAAAAACAACCGATTTTCCAAATCAATGGTGGCACCATCGGATTACAGAACGAATGATGTTTCTGATTTTCGAATCAAAAAATCGTTCGGAATTCGACCCATGTATGGCCTGCTTTAGCCACTGTGCTGCCCATCATTTTTTCATATTAGATCAATGCATTAACAATGTTTCAGTATAAGTCATCACGCACACGGGACGTTTTTACAGCGGCTGTTTTTGACTTTTGATGTTTTTTTCTACAACCAGTAAACCCCCCCAGCATGTTATCCTCGGTGTCCATACACACATAGACTGGAATCAACGGTTTTTGGCTGGAAAAAAACCTCCAGAACTAGCGGGCTTCTAGAGGAGTTTTTCAGCTGTAAAAACGCTCTAACGCAAAACGCAGCAAACCGGTGTTTTGGGACGTGATTTGCACAGGAATGTGGTGCAGTTCCTGTACAAATCGCACCGCATATATGTGAACCCGGGCTCAAGAATATTCGTTTGATTGTCTAATCATCAGTGGGGGGTCAAATCGATGTTTGTTTTCTACAGCAGTGAGGGGAAAATTATAATTTTGACCCTAGATCCACATATGTGCAGTGTGGCATATCTTGTGTGATTCGCACAGGAACACCCCGTACATCCTGTGCATTCCCATACATCCCCATGTACCCCGTGCATCCCATATACCCCGTACATCCCCATACATCCCCCTACATTCCCATACACCCCATACATCCCCATATACCCCGTATACCCCATACATCCTGTACATTCCCATACACCCCGTACATCCCCATACATCCCCCTACATCCCCATATACAGTTGTGTCCAAAATTATTCAACCCCCACTGAAATTGAGTGTTTTGGCCAGTTTGACATTGCTTTTGATCATTCAGTCATCTTGCTTACATTTACATTAAAGAGGCACTTGTAGGTCAGACAAATATAACATAACAGTTATAATGAAATAACCACAAATGTCTTTTCTGTGCTCACAGCATTATCAGTTTTATTCAACCCCCAAGTGACATTCAATCTTAGTACTTAGTACAGCATCCTTTTACAGTTATAACAGCTTTTAAACGTGAAGCATAGCTTGACACAAGTGTCTTGCAGCGATCTACGGGTATCTTCGCCCATTCTTCATGGGCAAAGGCCTCCAGTTCAGTCACATTCTTAGGCTTGCGCACTGCAACTGCTTTCTTTAAGTCCCACCAGAGGTTCTCAATCGGATTTAAGTCTGGTGACTGCGATGGCCACTCCAAAATGTTCCAGCCTTTCCTCTGCAACCATGCTCTAGTGGACTTGGAGGTATGCTTGGGATCATTGTCCTGTTGAAAGGTCCAACGTCTCCCAAGCCTCAGGTGTGTGACGGACTGCATCACGTTTCCATCCAATATCTCCTGGTACTGAAGAGAATTCATGGTACCTTGCACACGCTGAAGCTTCCCTGTACCTGCAGAAGCAAAACAGCCCCAAAGCATGATTGACCCTCCACCATGCTTCACAGTAGGCAAGGTGTTCTTTTCATCATAGGCCTTGTTCTTCCTCCTCCAAACATAGCGTTGATCCATGGGCCCAAACAGTTCTAATTTTGTTTCATCAGTCCACAGAACACTATCCCACAACTTTTGTGGTTTGTCCACATGGCTTTTGGCATACTGCAGTCGACTCTTCTTATTCTTTGGAGACAGCAAGGGGGTACGCCTGGGAGTTCTGGCACGGAGGCCTTCATTACGCAGTGTGCGTCTTATTGTCTGGGCTGAAACTTCTGTACCCACATCTGACAAATCTTTTCTCAGTTCCTCAGCAGTCACACGGGGACTTCTCTCCACTCTACGCTTCAGGTAGCGCACAGCAGTCGAAGTCAGCATCTTCTTTCTGCCACGACCAGGTAGCGTTTCAACAGTGCCCTTTGCCTTGAATTTGCGAATGATGCTTCCTAAGGTGTCTCTTGGTATGTTTAACATCTTTGCAATCTTCTTATAGCCATTGCCCTTCCTGTGAAGAGAAATCACCTCTTCTCTTGTCTTCCTGGACCATTCTCTTGCCTTCACCATGTTTGTAACCACACCAGTAAATGTCTAGAAGGAGCTGAGTATCACAGTCATTTTAAAGCTGCCTAATTGGTGCTTATTATGCTTGATTGCTGCTCGGTGACATCCACAGGTGTTTTCAATACCTGATGGAAAGCACCTGTATGAACCTCTGTTCTTCAGAGTGGTAGTCTTTAAGGGGTTGAATAATTGTGGCAATGAAGAAACCACATAAGAACCATTTACTACTGTATTACATAAACAATTGATGTCATTTTAGTTGCATTTGGGTAGTTACAACGTCCTTGTAGGATTTGATTCTGAATACAATTCCAAATGTACACTATAGTCCCTAAACCCCTTTACAGCATTGGGGGTTGAATAATTTTGGACACAACTGTACCCCATACATCCTGTACACCCCGTACATCCCCCTACATCCCCGTATACCCCTTACACCTCCATGCATCCCATTTACCCCGTACATCCTGTACATTCCCATACACCCCATACATCCCCCTACATCCCCATATACCCCATACACCTCCGTGCATCCCGTATACCCCGTACATTCTGTACACCCTGTACATTCTCATACACCCCATACATCCCCCTACATCCCCATATACCTCGTACACCTCCGTGCATCCCGTATACCCTGTACATCCCCATACATCTCCATATACCCTTTACACCTCTGTGTATCCCGTATACCCCATACATCCTGTACACCCCGTACATCCCCATACACCCCGTACATCCCCATACACTCC
>NW_028318598.1:295000-299384 GCF_062004578.1 Staurois parvus
TGCCCCATTGATAGTGTCAGTAGAGGGAATGGTGCTTCATCACTGGTGACGGTTGGTGGAATAGTGCCCCAAGGGCCAGATAAAGGCAAGCAAAGGGCCACATATGGCCCCTGGGCCACAGTTTGAAGACTACTGGTATAAGGGATTCCCCTCCAGATTATTGAAGTTTTAAATGCAATGTATTTGTTTTCTTGTTTTACTGTAGATAGATAGATGAGAGATGGATCATAGATAGATAGATAGATAGATAGATAGATAAATAGATAGATAGATAGATAGATAGATAGATAGATAATAGATAGATAGATAATAGATAGATAGATAGATAGATAGATAGATAGATAGATAGATAGATAATAGATAGATAGATAATAGATAGATAGATAGATAGATAGATAGATAGATAGATAGATAGATAGATAATAGATAGATAGATAGATAGATAGATAGATAGATAGATAGACGATAGATAGATAGATAGATAATAGATAGATAGATAGATAGATAGATAGATAGATAGATAGATAGATAATAGATAGATAGATAATAGATAGATAGATAGATAGATAGATAGATAGATAGATAATAGATAGATAGATAGATAGATAGATAGATAGATAGATAGATAGATAATAGATAGATAGATAGATAGATAGATAGATAGATAGATAGATAGATAATAGATAGATAATAGATAGAAAGATAATAGATAGATAATAGATAGATAGATAATAGATAGATAGATAGATAGATAGATAGATAGATAGATAGATAATAGATAGATAATAGATAGATAGATAGATAGATAATAGATAGATAGATAGATAGATAGATAGATAGATAGATAGATAGATAGATAGATAGATAATAGATAATAGATAGATAGATAGATAGATAATAGATAGATAGATAGATAGATAGATAGATAGATAGATAATAGATAGATAGATAGATAGATAGATAGATAGATAGAGATAGATAGATAATAGATAGATAGATAATAGATAGATAGATAGATAGATAGATAGATAGATAGATAGATAGATATAGATAGATAATAGATCTACTGGTCTACTAGATCTACTGAAGACTACTGGTATAAGGGATTCCCCTCCAGATTATTGAAGTTTTAAATGCAATGTATTTGTTTTCTTGTTTTACTGTAGATAGATAGATGAGAGATGGATCATAGATAGATAGATAGATAGATAGATAGATAGATAGATAGATAGATAATAGATAGATAGATAGATAGATAGATAGATAGATAGATAGACGATAGATAGATAATAGATAGATAGATAGATAGATAGATAGATAGATAGATAGATAGATAATAGATAGATAGATAGATAGATAGATAGATAGATAATAGATAGGTAATAGATAGATAATAGATAGATAATAGATAGATAGATAATAGATAGATAGATAGATAGATAGATAGATAGATAGATAGATAGATAGATAATAGATAGATAATAGATAGATAGATAGATAGATAGATAGATAGATAGATAGATAGATAGATAATAGATAGAAAGATAATAGATAGATAATAGATAGATAGATAATAGATAGATAGATAGATAGATAGATAGATAGATAGATAGATAGATAGATAGTTAATAGATAGATAATAGATAGATAGATAGATAGATAGATAGATAGATAGATAGATAGATAGATAGATAGATAATAGATAGATAATAGATAGAAAGATAATAGATAGATAATAGATAGATAGATAGATAGATAATAGATAGATAATAGATAGATAGATAATAGATAGATAGATAGATAGATAGATAGATAGATAATAGATAGATAGATAGATAGATAGATAGATAGATAGATAGATAGATAGATAATAGATAGATAGATAGATAGATAGATAGATAGATAGATAATAGATAGATAGATAGATAGATAGATAGATAGATAGATAGATAGATAATAGATAGATAGATAGATAGATAGATAGATAATAGATAGATAGATAGATAGATAGATAGATAGATAGATAGATAGATAATAGATAGATAGATAGATAGATAGATAGATAGATAGATAGATAATAGATAGGTAATAGATAGATAATAGATAGATAATAGATAGATAGATAATAGATAGATAGATAGATAGATAGATAGTTAATAGATAGATAATAGATAGATAGATAGATAGATAGATAGATAGATAGATAGATAGATAGATAATAGATAGATAATAGATAGATAGATAGATAGATAGATAGATAGATAATAGATAGATAGATAATAGATAGATAGATAGATAGATAGATAGATAGATAGATAATAGATAGATAGATAGATAGATAGATAGAACAGAATTCCGCATCAGAATCGCACCCCAGTTTATGTGAACCACTGCAGGTGTGTATGTTAAGTTAACAACACCCCAAAATCGGTTCGCATAAAGCGGTGCGATGTGCAGAATCGGATCGCATAGGTGTGAATACCCGTGCAATCCGATTCTAGTGCGGACCTAAAAATGGGTCCTGCATGTTTTTGATGCGGATGCGAATAGAGCTATACAAAATGTACGACTCCGATTGCATTGCACACAAATCACGTGACTTGCACAAGTATGCGGTGCGGTTCCTGTGCGAATCACATGCAATATACCGCACCGCATGTATGTGAACCCGGGCTTAATGCTTATATCCCATTTAGGGAGATCTCTCTACACTGCCCACACTTGTGGCAATGTGTGACAATGTTGTCACAGGGACAGGAAGTGAGGAAATCTCTCCCCAGCGGGGACATGGACAGTAATAAAAGCAGAGATTTTAACCTTTTCTGTGCAGTATCCAAACAACTTTTCCCAGCTTCAAATTAAATTTGCTACAAAGTTGGAAAAAAATGGAAGTTTGGAGAGCCGCTGTAAAGAATTGCGAGAACGTGGAAGAATCCCGCCCTTGCTCTTTCTGTTGTGTTCACGGCTTATTTAAAAATAGGTCCCGAAGTTTAAAAAGGAATCGAATCCCCCTGTGTGACGTCTCATGGCTGACTGCCTCTGTGTCCGGGGAAGAGAATCTGTGAGTGGCGTCCTCTGTAATTATCATCGCGGCGTATCACTTAGTGAAAGGAACAATTTAGACTCGAAGAGTGAAATGCTTAGCGCCCGATTTGCTTAAACACCTACACGTCGCATTAAACAAAGCGCGGCATTAACCCCGTCCATCCCAGGGATGGGAAACATCCTTGGCCTCAGTGGAATTGATTCTTTGGCCTCTTTCACACGGGCGTTCTGTATGTCTGTTTTTCATCTGATGAAAAAACGGACATCCATGTATTTCTGTGGACTAGCGGATGTAAACAGATGATTATCCGTTTACATCTAATAATGTCCACATCCGTTAACCGCTTCCCATCCGCCCTATAGCAGAAGTACTGCTACAGGGCGGCACGGGTGAGCAAAATCATGTATATTTATGTGATTTTGCAGTTTTAGGTAGGGGGTCGCACACAGGTGCCCTACCCGCGCTGCCATTCGGGGCCTCGGCTGTCAATCACTGGGTCCCGGCCGGTGATTACCCACTTCCTGACCGCCCTATAGCAGAAGTACTGCTACAGGGCGGCATGGGTGCACAAAATCACGTATATATATATATATATATATATATATATGATTTTGCAGTTCCGGGTAGGGGCACGCGCAAGCGCCTTACCCGCACTCGTCATTCGCAGCCTCAGCTGTCAATCACCAGGTCCTGATCGGTGATTACCTGCTTCCCGACTGCCCTATAGCAGAAGTACTGCTACAGGGCGGAACGGGTGCGCAAAATTATACACACACATATATATATATATATATATATATATACACATACATATGTTTGTGTGTGATTTTGCAGTTCTGGGTAGGGGGTGCGCACAAACTCCCTACCCGCCCTGCCACTCACAGCCTCAGCTGTCATTCACCGGGGTCCCGGCCAGTGATTACCTGCTTCCCGACCGCTCTATAACAAGTACTGCTACAGGGCGGCATGGGTGCGCAAAATCACATTTATATATATTTATATATACCGTATACATATATATGTATGTATGTGTGTGTGATTTTGCAGTACCAGGTAGGGGGTGCGCGCAAGCGCCCTACCCGCGCCGCCAATCGCGGCCTAGGCTGTCAATTACCACGTCCCAGACCAGTGATTGCCGAGCATCTGTGCCGGGGGGAGGTTGGCAGAGAACTGTTTGTAAACAATACAGATCTCTCCCCTGTTGTCAGCTCCTGCACACTGCTTTGTATGGCTCTGCACAGCAAAGCACAAACTGTAAAGCGGCACACAGTTTTTTGTTTTTTTTTATGCTTGAACTGAATGGACTTTTGTCTTTTTTTCAGCCAGACTAACTATGTA